>NW_024055512.1:922803-1024706 GCF_902713615.1 Scyliorhinus canicula
CTGTCGCCTGAATTAACATAACCATCGACAGGACCTCTTGCCTCTCCTGTGAAGGCACATCTTTGGTAAACAATCACAGCGGACTGACTGAAAACATTCATCACAGAAAGTCAGGGGGTAGGGCTGCACACAGATCTCTGAGGACATCTCAAACAATACTGTTTCTAACCATTTCCCAATAGTATTTTAACTTATGCTTCAATTCTGTTATACAGAAATGTGGTCCCTGTGGGATGATTGTGTTAAGACAGCAGCTTGCTGGATCGATTGCTGTGTCATTTATCAATAGTAAGGAGATTGGTATCATAGAACATTACAGCGCAGTACAGGCCCTTCAGCCCACGATGCTGCGTTGTCCTGTGAAACCACTCTAAAGTCCCTCTACACTATTCCCTTATCGTCCATATCCCTATCCAAATACCATTTGAATGCGTTTAGTATTGGCGAATCCACTACTGTTACAGGCAGGGCATTCCACGCCCTTACTACTCTCTGAGTAAAGAACCTACCTCTGACATCTGTCCTATATCTATCTCCCCTCAATTTAAAGCTATGTCCGCTCGTGCTGGACATCACCATCCGAGGAAAAAGGCTCTCGCTGTCTACCCTATGTAATCCTCTGATCATCTTGTATGCCTCAATTAAGTCACGTCTTAACCTTCTTCTCTCTAACGAAAACAGCCTCAAGTCCTTCAGACTTTGCTCATATGATCTTCCCTCCATAACAGGCAACATTCTTGCAAATCTCCTCTGTACCTTTTCCAATGCTTTCACATACTTCCTATAATGTGGCGACCAGAACTGCACACAATACTCCAAATGCGGCCGCACCAGAGTTTTGTACAACTGCAACATGACCTCATGGCTCGGAAAGTCAATACCTCTACCAATAAAAGCTAACACACCGTACGCCTTCTAAACAACCCTCTTAACCTGGGTGGCAACTTTCAGGGATCTATGGACATTGACACCGAGATCTCTCTGCTCGTCCACACTACCAAGAATCTTACCATTAGCTCAGTACTTTGTCTTCCTGTTATTCCTTCCAAAATGAATCACCTCACACTTTTCTGCATTAAACTCCATTTGCCACCTGTCAGCCCAGCTCTGCAGCTTATCTATGTCCCTCTGTACCTTTTAACATCCTTGCGCACTGTCCACAACTCCACCGACTTTAGTGTCATCTGTAAATTTACTCACCCATCCTTCTACGCCCTCCTACAGGTCCGCGGCCCCAAAACGGATCCTTGTGGTACACCACTAGTAACTGGACACCAGTCAGAGCATTTCCCATCAACCACCACCGTTTGTCTTCTATCAGCTAGCCAATTTCTCATCCAAAGTGCTAAATCACCCTGAATCCCATGCCTCTGTATTTTCTGCAATAGCCTACCATGGGGTAGGTATCTTATCAAACGCTTTACTGAAATCCATATACACCACATAAACTGCTTTATCCTCATCCACCTGTTTGGTCACCTTTTCGAAGAACTCAATGAGGTTTGTGAGGCACGAGCTACCCTTCACAAAACCATGTTGACTATCTCTAATCAAATTATTCCTTTTCAGATGATTGTACATCCATTCTCTTATAAACCTTTCCAAGAATTTTCCCACAACAGAGGTAAGGCTCACTGGTCTATAGTTACCGGGGTTATCTCTACTCCCCTTCTTGTGCAAGGGGACAACGTTTGCTATCCTCCAGTCCTCTGGCACTATTCCTGTAGACAAAGATGATTTAAATATCAAAGCCAAAGGCTTAGCAATCTCCTCCCTAGCTTCCCAGAGAATCCTAGGATAAATCCCATCCGGCCTAGGGGACTTATCTATTTTCACACTTTCCAGAATCGCTGACACCAACTCCTTATGAACCTCAAGCCCTTCTAGTCTAGTAGCCTGTATCTCAGTATTCTCCTCGACAACTTTGTCTTTGTCCTGTGTGAATACAGACAAAAAATACTCATTTAGCACCTCTCCTATCTCCTCGGACTCCACGCACAACTTCCCATTACTGTCCTTGACTGGCCCTACTCTTACCTTAATCATTCTTTTATTCCTGACATACCAAGATAAAGATTTAGGGTTATCCTGGATCCCACCTGCCAAAGTTGTCTCATGTCCTCGCTTGGCTCTTCTGAGCTGTCTCTTTAGAGCCTTCCACGCTAACCTGTAACTCTCAAGCGACCCAACTGAACCATCACATCTCATCTTCACATAAGCCTCCTTCTTCCTCTTGACAAGAATTTCAACTGCTTTAGTAACCCATGGTTCCCTCGCTTGACCACTTCCCCCCTGCCTAACAGGTACATACTTATCAAGGACACGCAGTCGCTCTTCCTTGAACATGCTCCACATTTCCATTGTGCCCATCCCCTGCAGTTTTCCTCTCCAGCCGATGCATCCTAAGTCTTGCCTCATCGCATCATAATTGCCTTTCCCCCAGCTATAACTCTTGCCCTGCGGTGTATACCAATCCATTTCCTACATTAAAGTAAACGTAACTGAATTGTGGTCACTATCACCCAAGTGTTCACCTACCTCCAAATCTAACACTTGTCCTGGTCCATTACCCAGTACCACATCCAATACGGCCTCGCCTCTTGTTGGCCTATTTACATACTGCATCAGGAAACCCTCCTGCACACATTGGACAAAAACGGACCCATCTAAAGTACTCGAACTATAGTGTTTCCAGTCAATATTTGGAAAGTTAAGGTCCCCCATAACAACTACCCTGTTATTTTCGCTCCAATCCAGAATCGTCTTTGCAATCCTTTCCTCTATATCTCTGGAATTTTTCGGAGGCCTATAGAAAAGCCCTAACAGGGTGACCTCTCCTTTTCTGTTTCTTAACTCAGCCCATACTACCTCAGTATTCGAGTCCTCATCAAATGTCCTCTCAGCCACCGCAATACTGTCCTTGACTAACAATGCCACCCCTCCCCCTCTCTTACCACCTTCCCTGAGTTTACTGAAATATCTAAACCCTGGAACCTGCAACAACCATTCCTCGCCCTCGTCATTTACATGTCAATATTGAGCAATCCTCAGAGGCAGACATTCCACACATGGCAGAGACTAGGGCTGGAGTTTGCTCACAGCTCACTGAGGGTAAATCTGAGTCTGGGGGACTTCAGTTCTCAAACCAATCCTCCCACTACACTGAAAACATTGCCCCTCTTGTTCAGTGTGTGTCTGTGTGTGTTACTGAGTGTGTCAATCTGTTTGTTTTTCACCTGTGAATTGTGTGTGTTGGTATGTTGCTGGGAGATTGACAGGAGAGTGGAAATGCTGGACTCCTGTTGTGCTGTTTTGTGTAGGTTTGAAAATGTCCCTCTTATTGTCTTTTTAACCAATTTTATCTCGTTTTCTCCCAAGCGATTTTTATTTGGAGAACTTTAAGGTAGTCGGGAATACAAAGAGGAGGATTTGGTGGGGATGACGAGGGAGTGAGAATTCATCCAGAGCGCTGGTTGAGGCCTGTTCCGCAGGCTTCACCCGGGGTGAGTTGTGTCTGGTTATTAACCTGACAGAGGTTTAATTTTAATATCTGAGGGATAAAGAGAGAGAGAGGGAGGAGGAAGACAGAAATATAAATGAGTTAGGAATGGAGAGACAGTGAAACACAAGAGAAGGGGGGAACTGTCTCTCAATCCTTTTTAGCCTCTGGTTGAAAGCTGTGACATTTTTGTATTTGGATGTTACTGAGTTTGTGTATCTGAAAAGTGGATCCTGGGCTCTCGCTATATCAAATAGTTTCAAACTTTTCCTGTCTTTCACTTCACTTTCTTCCTCTTTTCCCCAGGAATTTGAGTTTTGAAAGACTGCAATGTGAGCAGGAATCCTTGGACCAGGGCTTTTCTTCAGAGGTTGGATGGATTGACTGAGGCCTATTCCACAGGCTTCACCCAGGGTGAGTGTGTGTCTGCGTATTACTGATTTAATGCACATATGTGAGGGACAATGAGAATGAGATCGGGGTGAGGGGAGAAGATAGAGACGGAGAAGCACCAGGGAAGCGGGAACTGCCTCTCAATCTTTGTTATTCTGTGGTTAATAACTGAGATATTTCTAGATGGATGTTGCTGAGAGTCTGTGTAACAGAGAGAGAATTTGGCCTCTTGCTGTGTTTCTAGCTTAAACATTTTCCTGTGTATTAGTTCATTTGCACCCTCTTTTCCCCAGGAATTTCAATTTTGAAGACTGCAATGTGACAAGGAATCTTTGGACAAGGGATTTTCTCCAGAGGACAAGTGGGTGGACTGAGGCCTACTCCAAAGGCCACACTCACGCGAGTTGTCTCTTTATTGCCGTCCCGGCCTTGCACTCAGACACAAACACATTAAACCTTTGGTGGGCAGGGCAGCACGGTGGCACAGTGGTTAGCATTGCTGCCTACGGCGCTGAGGACCCGGGTTCGAATCCCGGCCCTGGGTCACTGTCTGTGTGGAGTTTGCACGTTCTCCCCGTGTCTGCGTGGGTTTCGCCCCCACAACCCAAAGATGTGCAGGTTAGGTGAATTGGCCACGCTAAATTGCCCCTTAATTGGAAAAAATAATTGGGTACTCTAAATTTAAAAAAAAAAAAAAAAAAAACCTTTGGTGGGTGACAAAAAGTGAATTAAAATCTGTAATGTGAAGCTGTCTAACTTTTGATCCTGAATCCAAACTAACAGGGGTTATTTTAAATCTGGGTGTCCGGAAAGGGGTGGTGGGGGGTTGGATTTCATTGCCTGAACCCCGGTCACTCTCCGTATAACCTGTCAGCTATTTTAAACGACACTCAACACTGCTGACTGCAGCTTCTGGGATCTTTCTGTGTACCAATGGACTTTGTTTTAAAAAGGTTTTTCTTTGTTTTAGAGGCAGTTTAACGCTGTCAGAGAATTGAAGGGAGTTCTTCAGACTTGGTCCAAACCACACACACAGGATGATGGGGGAGGAAGGGGTTTAGATCCATGGGGAATGGGGCTAGAAGCAGGAGTGAGTGGGGGTGGGGGGAGACAGCACCCCACCTGGTTAGGTTGACATTGCTGCTGCTGTGGGATCTTGCTGTTCATGCACAGGAGTGCGGCTTTTGCCTACAAAGCAATTGTGATCACAACTCTCAAAAATAAAATAGCACATGGACTGCAAAGTGGGTTCAAAGATCTCAAATTTTAAAGTCTTGGGACTGAGTGAGTTGATGAACCGTTTTCACAGGGGACTGAGGGGATATTCAGCCATGATCACACTGCTGCTTGTGGGATCTTACTGTGCAATCAATACTGCCGTCAATGTGCACAATGCAACAATGGTGCAGAAACAGAGAAAGAGAGAGAGAGAGGGAAATCTCAGATCAGAAACTCTGAACTCAATTTTGAAAGTGTTTTGGGATCTCCATGTGCACAAGTTGCCAGCAGAATTCATAAAATTAACAATAGTGGGGTCACTTTAGGGCAGCACGGTGACGCAGTGAGTTAACGCTGCAGCTTCACAGCACCGAGGTCCCAGGTTCGATCCCGGCTCGAGGTCACTGTCCGTGTGAAGTTTACCCATTGTTCCCGTGTTTGTGTGGTTTTCGCCCCCACAACCCAAAGGTGTGCAGGGCAGGTGAATTTACCACGCTAAATTGCCTCTTAATTGGAAAAAATAAATTGGGTATTCTAAATTTGTTCAAAAATTATTTAAAAAATAGCGGAGTCACTTTCAAAACAAACGCATCGACTATGAAGTCATCTCGATGGCTCGAAATAAAAGTCCCTTAACTTGAAGCAGGTAAATGCTGGAATGAAGCCTGTATTTTAGGCCGAGACATAAATATGAGGGTGAAATTAAATCCACAGGGTGCATTTGAATTCAGTTTGCTGTGGTTGTTGGATTCCTGTGCCTGACCCTCTCTCTCTCTCTCCTTCCCAACTACTGGGGTACTGGGGAGAGGGAGAGAGAGAGAGAGCGAAGTACAGAAAGAGTGTTGGGAGGAGGGCGGTGAGGGAGATTAGAGAGAGGGAGAGGAAAAGACAGAGAGGATGAAGGGAGAAATTTGACCCATTCACAACTGGGTGGGGGAAAGAATTCCTCAAACTGGACAGGGAACTGACTATTCTATTATTTTTTAAATTTAGAGTACCCAATTCATTTTTCCCATTAAGGGGCAATTTAGCATGGCCAATCCACCTAGCTTGCACCTTTGTGGGGTGTGGGGACGAAACCCACACAAACACGGGGAGAATGTTTGCGGGCAGCACGGTAGCATGGTGGTTAGCATAAATGCTTCACAGCTCCAGGGTCCCAGGTTCGGTTCCCGGCTGGGTCACTGTCTGTGCGGAGTCTGCACGTCCTCCCCGTGTGTGTGTGGGTTTCCTCCGGGTGCTCCGGTTTCCTCCCACAGTCCAAAGATGTGCGGGTTAGGTGGATTGGCCATGATAAATTGCCCGTGGTGTCCTAAAAAGTAAGGTTAGGGGGGTTGTTGGGTCACGGGTATAGGGTGGATACGTGGGTTTGAGTTGGGTGATCATTGCTCGGCACAACATCGGGGGCCGAAGGGCCTGTTCTGTGCTGTACTGTTCTATGTTCTGTGTTCTAATGTGCAAACTCCACAGGAACTGACTGTTCATAACTGGACAGGGAAAGAACACACTCAAATCCACACAGGGAAGTAAACTTTCACAACTGAACAGTGGAAAGGCAAACACCATCTGGACAGGGAACTGACAAGTGGACATGCGATAGGCACACTCAATCTGGACGAGAGACACAACCCATTAACAACTGCACATGATCCATTCATAATTGATCAGGAGACAGACACACTCAATTCTGGAAGAGGGAACTGACCCACTCACAACTGGACAGGGCAAATACCCCGAAAGCTGGAGAGGGAACTGACCCTTCCACCACTGGGCAGGTGAAAAACACACTCACATCTGTACTGGGAACAGGCCCATCCACCACTGGACAGGTGAAAGGCGCTATCACATCTGGACTGGGAACAGGCCCATCCACCACTGGGCAGGTGAAAGGCGCACTCACATCTGGACTGGTAACAGGCCCATCCACCACTGGACAGGTGAAAGGCGCACTCACATCTGGACTGGGAACAGACCCATCCACCACTGGACAGGGGAAAGGCACACTCACATCTGGACTGGGAACAGGCCCATTCACTGGTGGACAGGGGAAAGTCACATCCAAATCTGCTAAGGGCACTGACCCAAACTCAACTGGACAGGGGGAAATAACATTCAAGTCTAGCGATTTAACTATCCCATTCGCAACTGGATAGGGGAAGCGCATATTTAAATATGGAGTGGGATCTGACCCATTCACAACTGGACAGGGGAAAAACTCTCTCAAAATGGACGTGGAACTGACCATTCATCTCTGGACAGGGCAAAGGCAAACTCAAATCTGGAAGAGGGAACTGACTCATTCACAACTCGACAGTTGAAAGGTATACTGCAATCTTGACAGGGAACTGGCCCATTCACAACTGGAGAGGAATAAAACAGACTCAAATCTGGAAGGGGAACTAACTCAATAGTAACTGGACAGTGGGAAGGCACACTCCAATCTGGAGAGGGAACAGACTCATTCACAACAGGACAGTGGGAAATACACACTCCAATCTGGAGAGGGAACGGACTCATTCACAACAGGACAGTGGGAAGGCACACTCCAATCTGGAGAGGGAACAGACTCATTCACAACAGGACAGTGGGAAGGCACACTCCAATCTGGAGAGGGAACAGACTCATTCACAACAGGACAATGGAAAGGCACACTCCAATCTGGAGAGGGAACAGACTCATTCACAACAGGACAGTGGTAAAGACGCACTCAAATCCCGGCAGAGAACTGACCCATTCACAACGAGAGAAGTAAAACTAACTCAAATATGGTCAGGGAACTAACTCATTCATCATTGGACAGTGGAAAGGCACACTCAAATCTGGAAGAGGGATCTGACCCATTTAAACCAGGATAGAGGAAAAACTCCCTCAAGTGGACTAGTGAAACATACACTCAAATCTTCATCGGGAACTGTCACATTCAAAACTGGACAGTGGTAATGCTCACTCGAATCTGGAGAGGAAATTGCCACGTTCACAACTGGACAGTGGAAATACACACTTGAATCTGGAGTGGGAATGGGCTCATTCACAACAGCACAGTGGAAAGACACACTCATCTCGACAGGGAACTGACCCATTCGCAACTGGACATTGGAAAGACACACTCAAAACTGTCAAGGCAACTGACCCAACCACAAATGGACAGGGTTAAAAACATCCAACTCTGGAGAGGTAACTAATCCGTGTACAACAGGATAGTGGAAAGACACATGCAAATCAGGAGGAGAGAACTGACCCATTCACAACAGGATAGGGAAAGTCTACCTCACAATTGAATAGGGGAAAGACACACTCAAATCTAGAGAGGCAAATGACCGATTCACAACTTGAACAGGGGAAAAACTCCCTCAAAGTGGATGGGGAACTGACCATTCATATCTGGACAGTGGAAATACACACTCAAATCTGCAAATCTGGAGAGGCAACTGGCCCATTCACAACTGGACAGGGGAAATACTCTCTCAAACTGGAAAGGGAACCAACCATATCTGGACAGGGAAATAACACACTGCAATCTCGTCAGGGAGCTGGCCTATTCATCCCTGGACATGGGAAAGAAACACTGAAATTTGGAGAGGGGACGGACCATTCACAACTGGAGAGGAGTAAAACACACTCAAATCTGGATGGGGAACTGACTCATTCACAAAGGGACGATTGAAAGGCACACTCACATCCCGACATGGATTCATTCACAACTAGACGGAGAAACTACTCAAATCTGGAAAGGGAGATGACCATTCGTGTTTGGACAAAATAAAATCACAATCCAAGCTGTTTAGGATACAAATCAATCCACAACTGGACAGTGGAATGACACACTCAAAGCTGGAGTGGGAACTGACCCATTCACAATTGGATAGGTGAAAAACTCCATTAATCTGGAAATGGAACTGACCAGTCACAGCTGGACATGGGAACGGCACATCCAGATGTGGACGAGGGAATTTACTCATTCACAACTGGACAGGGGAAAGACACACTCAAATCTGGAGACGGAGCTGATCCATTCACAACTGGACAGAGGAAAGACACACTTGAATTTGCAGGGGAACTGGCACATTCAGAACTGGACATGGAAAAAGAACATTAAAATCTGGACAAGGAAGTAAACTTTCACAACTGGACAGTGGAAAGTCACAAACTAATCTTGAGAGGGAACAGACTCATTAACAACATTTCAGCGGAAAGACACACTCAAATTTTGACAGCGATCTGACCCATTCACAACTGGACTGTGCAAAGGCAGACTCAAATCTGGAAAGGAAACTGACCCATTCACAACTGGACAGGGGAAAGACACACACAAATATGTACAGGGAACTGAACCATTCACAACTGGACAGGGGAAAGACACATTCAAATATGTACAGGGAACTGACCCATTCACAATGCAACAGGGGAAGTACTCTCTCAAACTCGACGGGGAACAGACGATTCAACTCTCGACAGTGGATGGGCAAACTCAAATCTGGAGAGGGAAACGACTCATTCACAACGGGACAGTGGACACACTGAAATCCGGACAGGGAACTGACCCATTCACAACTGGAGAATGGTAAAACAGACTCAAATCTGGAAGGGGAACTGAATCATTCGTCACTGGACAGTGGAAAGACACACTCAAATCTGGAAGAGGGATCTGATCCATTCACAACTGGATCGGGGAAAAATATCCGCAAGTGGACAATGGAAAGGCACACTCAAATCTGGAGAGGCAACGGCCCATTGATAACTGGACAGGGGAAATGCCCAGTCACATCTGGAGAGGGACAGGCCCATTGATAACTAGACAGGGGGAATGCACACTCACATCTGGAGAGGGAACGGCCCATTGATAACTGGACAGAGGAAATGCACACTCACATCTGGAGAGGGACCGGCCCATTGATAACTGGACAGGGGGAATGCACAATCACATCTGGGGAGGCAACGGCCCATTGATAACTGGACAGGGGAAATGCCCACTCACATCTGGAGAGGGACCGGCCCATTGATAACTGAACAGGGGAAAAGCTCACTCACATCTGGGGAGGGACCGGCCCATTGATAACTGGACAGGGGAAATGCACACTCACATCTGGAGAGGGACCGGCCCATTGATAACTGGACAGGGGAAATGCCCACTCACATCTGGGGATGATCAGACCCATTCACAACTGGGTCGGGGAAATAATCCATCAAACTGAACAGGGAACTGACCCATTCACAACTGGACAGGGGAAATACGTCCTCATACTGGAAAGGGAACAGAACATTCATACCTGGACAGGACAGACACAGTCAAATCTCAACAGTGAACTGACTGAATCAAACCTGGACATGGGAAAGACAACACAAATCTGGAGAGGGAACAGACTCACAAACATTCAAATCTCGAGAGTTAACTGACCCATTCACACTGGAGGGGGGAAAGACACGCTCAAATCTGGAGAGAGAACTGACCCATTCACAACTGGACAGGGAAAGTACTCTCAAAATGGATAGGGAACAGACCTCTGGACAGTGGATAGGCAAACTCAAATATGAAAGAAGGAAACAACCCATTCACAACTTGACAATGGAAAGGCACACTCCAATCTGGAGTGGGAACTGACTCATTCACATCAGGACAGTGGGAAGACACACTCCAATCTGGAGAGGGAACAGACTCATTCACAACAGGACAGTGGGAAGGCACACTCCAATCAGGAGAGTGAACAGACTCATTCACAACAGGACAGTGGAAAAACACACTCCAATCTGTAGAGGGAACAGACTCATTCACAACAGGACAGTGGAAAACACACTCCAATCTGGAGAGGGAACAGACTCATTCACAACAGGACAATGGGAAGGCACACTCCAATCTGGAGAGGGAACAGACTCATTCACAACAGGACAGTGGGAAGGCACAGTCCAATCTGGAGAGGGAACAGACTCATTCACAACAGGACAGTGGGAAGGCACACTCTAATCTGGAGAGGGAACAGACTCATTCACAACAGGACAATGGGAAGGCACACTCCAATCTGGAGAGGGAACAGACTCATTCACAACAGGACAGTGGGAAGGCACAGTCCAATCTGGAGAGGGAACAGACTCATTCACAACAGGACAGTGGGAAGGCACACTCTAATCTGGAGAGGGAACAGACTCATTCACAACAGGACAATGGGAAGGCACACTCCAATCTGGAGAGGGAACAGACTCATTCACAACTCGACAATGGAAAGGCTCACTCCAATCTGGAGAGGGAACAGACTCATTAACAACAGGACAGTGGGAAGACACACTCCAACCTGGAGAGTGAACAGACTTATTCACAACAGGACAGTGGGAAGGCACACTCCAATCTGGAGAGGAAACTGACTCGTTCACAACAGGACTGTGGAAAGACACACTCAAATCCCGGCAGAGAACTGACCCATTTACAACTAGAGAGGAGTAAAACTAACTCAACTATGGTCAGGGAACTAACTCATTCATCACTGGACAGTGGAAAGGCACACTCAAATCTGGAAGAGGGATCTGACCCATTTACACCAGGATAGAGGAAAAACTCCCTCAAGTGGACTAGTGAAACATACACTCAAATCTTCATCGGGAACTGTCACATTCAAAACTGGACAGTGGTAATGCTCACTCAAATCTGGGGAGGAAATTGCCACGTTCACAACTGGACAGTGGAAATACACACTTGAATCCGGAGTGGGAATGGGCTCATTCACAACAGCACAGCGGAAAGACACACTCAAATCTCGACAGGGAACTGACCCATTCGCAACTGGAAAGGGGAAAGACACACTGAAAACTGTCAAGGGAACTGACCCAACCACAAATGGACAAGGTTAAAAACATCTAAAGCTGGAGAGGTAACTGATCCATGTACAACAGGATAGTGGGAAAGACACATACAAATCTGGAGGGGAGAACTGACCCATTCACAACAGGATAGGGAAAGTCTACCTCACAATTGAATAGGGGAAAGACACACTCATATCTGGAGAGGTAAATGACCCATTCACAACTTGAACAGGGGACAAACTCCCTCAAAGTGGATGGGGAACTGACCATTCATATCTGGACAGTGGAAATACACACTCAGATCTGCAAATCTGGAGAGGCAACTGGCCCATTCACAACTGGACAGGGGAAATACTCTCTCAAACTGGAAAGGGAACAAACCACATCTGGACAGGGAAATAACACACTGCAATCTCGTCAGGGAGCTGACCTATTCAACGCTGGACATGGGAAAGACACACTCAAATTTGGAGAAGGAACAGGCCATTCACAAATGGACAGAGTAAAAGCACACTTACATCTGGGGAGGAATCTGACCCATTCACAACTGGGTGGGGGAAAGAATCTCGCAAACAGGACAGGGAACTGACTATTCTTTTTTTTTTAAGTTTAAAAAATTCATTTTTCCCATTAAGGGGCAATTTAGCATGGCCAATCCACCTAGCTTGCACATTTGTGGGTTGAGGGGACGAAACCCACACAAACACAGGGAGAATGTGCAAACTCCACAGGAACTGACTGTTCATAACTGGACAGGGAAATAACACACTCAAATCCACACAGGGAAGTAAACTTTCACAACTGAACAGTGGAAAGGCAAACACCATCTGGGCAGGGAACTGACCTCACCACAAGTGGATATGCGATAGGCACACTCAATCTGGACGAGAGACACAACCCATTAACAACTGTACATGACCCATTCATAATTGATCAGGAGACAGACACACTCAATTCTGGAAGAGGGAACTGACCCACTCACAACTAGACAGGGGAAATACACTCAAAGCTAGAGAGGGAACTGACCCATTCAATGCTGGACAGGGGAAAATACCATTCAAGTCTAGAGTTCTAACTGACCCATTCACAACTGGACAGGGGAAGCGCACATTTAAATATCGAGTTGGATCTAACCCATTCACAACTGGACAGGGAAAAAACTCTCTCAAAATGGATGGGGAACTGACCATTCATCTCTGGACAGGGGAAAGGCAAACTCAAATCTGGAAGAAGGAACTGACTCATTCACAACAGGACAGTGGAAAGACACACTGCAATCTCGGCAGGGAGCTGACCCATATACATCTGGAGAGGAGTAAAACAGACTCAAATATGGAGGGGGAACTAACTCAATAGTAACTGTACAGTGGGAAGACACACTCCAATCTGGAGATGAAATAAACTCATTCACAACAGGACAGTGGGAAGACAACTCAAATCCCGACAGGGAAATGACCCATTCACAACTGCAGAGGAGTAAAACTGACTCAAATCTGGATGGGGAACTAACTCATTCACAACTGGACAAGGGAAAGACACACTCAAATTTGAACAAGGAAATGACACATTCATAACTGGGCAGTGGAAAGGGAACAGACTCATTCAGAAAGGGACAGTGGAAATACACACTCATAGAACATAGAACATAGAACGATACAGCGCAGTACAGGCCCTTCGGCCCACGATGTTGCACCGACATGGGAAGTCAAAAACTAAAGGCCATCTAACCTACACTATGCCATTATCATCCATATGCTTATCCAATAAACTTTTAAATGCCCTCAATGTTGGCGAGTTCACTACTGTTGCAGGTAGGGCATTCCACGGCCTCACCACTCTTTGCGTAAAAAAACTACCTCTGACCTCTGTCCTATATCTATTACCCCTCAATTTAAGACTATGTCCCCTCGTGCTAGCCACCTCCATCCGCGGGAGAAGGCTCTCGCTGTCCACCCTATCTAACCCTCTGATAATTTTGTATGCCTCTATTAAGTCACCTCTTAACCTTCTTCTCTCTAACGAAAACAACCTCAAGTCCATCAGCCTTTCCTCATAAGATTTTCCCTCCATACCAGGCAACATCCTGGTAAATCTCCTAAGCACCCGTTCCAAAGCTTCTACGTCCTTCCTATAATGAGGCGACCAGAACTGTACGCAAGCCTCCAAATGCGGCCGTACCAGACTTTTGTACAGCTGCAACATGACCTCATGGCTCCGGAACTCAATCCCTCTACCAATAAAGGCCAACACACCATAGGCCTTCTTCACAGCCCTATCAACCTGGATGGCAAGTTTCAGGGATCTGTACATGGACACTGAGATCCCTCTGCTCATCCACACTACCAAGAATTTTACCATTAGCCAAATATTCCGCATTCCTGTTATTCTTTCCAAAGTGAATCACCTCACACTTCTCTACATTAAACTCCATTTGCCACCTCTCAGCCCAGCTCTGCAGCTTATCTATGTCCCTCTGTAACGTGCAACATCCTTCCACACTGTCTACAACTCCACCGACTTTAGTGTCGTCTGCAAATTTACTCACCCAACCTTTTGCGCCCTCCTCTAGGTCATTTATAAAAATGACAAACAGCAACGGCCCCAGAACAGATCCTTGTGGTACGCCACTCGTAACTGAACTCCATTCTGAACATTTGCCATCAACCACCACCCTCTGTCTTCTTTCAACTAGCCAATTTCTGATCCACATCTCTAAATCACCCTCAATCCCCAGCCTCCGTATTTTCTGCAATAGCCGACCGTGGGGAACCTTATCAAACGTTTTACTGAAATCCATATACACCAAATCAACTGCTCTACCCTCGTCTACCTGTTCTTTCACCTTCTCAAAGAACTCGATAAGTTCTGTGAGGCATGACCTACCCTTCACAAAACCATGCTGACTATCGCTAATCATATTATTCCTATCTAGATGATTATAAATTGTATCTCTTATAATCCTCTCCAAGACTTTACCCACAACAGATGTGAGGCTCACCGGCCTATAGTTACAGGGGTTATCTTTACTCCCCTTCTTGAACAAAGGGACCACATTTGCTATCCTCGCTATGCTCGGCCTCGAAGACAGTTAAATTTTAGCCATCCTCGGCCTCTAAGGCGTTTCAAATTTCGCCACGCTTGGCCTTGAAGCTGTTAAAATTTAGCAATGCCCAACCTCCAAGTTGCAGCACGGTAGCATGATGGTTAGCATAAATGCTTCACAGCTCCAGGGTCCCAGGTTCGATTCCCGGCTGGGTCAATGTCTGTGCGGAGTCTGCACGTCCTCCCCGTGTGTGCGTGGGTTTCCTCCGGGTGCTCCGGTTTCCTCCCAC
The DNA here is from genome assembly GCF_902713615.1 of Scyliorhinus canicula. NCBI lineage: Eukaryota > Metazoa > Chordata > Chondrichthyes > Carcharhiniformes > Scyliorhinidae > Scyliorhinus > Scyliorhinus canicula. The sequence goes on from NW_024055512.1 coordinate 938,035, forward strand.
AGTCCAAAGATGTGCGGGTTAGGTGGATTGGCCATGATAAATTACCCGTAGTGTCCTAATAGTAAGGTTAAGGGGGGAGTTGTTGGGTTACGGGTATAGGGTGGATACTTGGGTTTGAGTACGGTGATCATTGCTCGGCACAACATCGAGGGCCGAAGGGCCTGTTCTGTGCTGTACTGTTCAATGTTCTATGTTCTATGTTGAAAATGTTGCCATATGCGGCATCGAAGATGTTGAAAACTAAGCCATCCTCAGTCTCGAAGACATTGAAAATTTATCCGTGCTTGGCCTAGAATGTGTTTAAAATTCATACGCTCTCGATTCAAAGCTGCTGAATATTTAGCCATCCTCGGCCTCGAAGATGTTTAAAATTTAGCCATCCTCGGTCCTAAGACGTTTAAAATTCTCCATGCTCGGTCTTGGAGATGGTTAAAATTTAGCCATGCTCGGCCTCTGAGACTTTTAAAATTTAGCCATCCTCGGCTTCCAAGATGTTTAATATTTACCCATGTGCGGCCTCTAAGATGTTTAAAATTTCGCCATGCTTGGCCTTGAAAATGGTAAAATTTAGCAATGTGCAACCTCGAAGATGTTTAAAATTTAGCCATGCTCTGCCCCTAAAATGATTAATATTTAGCCATGCTCGGCCTCGAAGGTGTTAAAAATTAACCATGCTCGGCCCCTAAAATGATTAATATTTAACCATGCATGCTCGGCCTCGAAGGTGTTAAAAATTTAGCCATGCTGGGCCTCGAAGGTGTTTAAAATTTAGCCATGCTCGGCCCATAAAATGATTAATATTTAGCCATGCTCGGCCTCGAAGGTGTTAAAAATTTAGCCATGCTCGGCCTCGAAGGTGTTAAAAATTTAGCCATGCTGGGCCTCGAAGGTGTTAAAAATTTAGCCATGCTCGGCCTCGAAGGTGTTAAAAATTTAGCCATGCTGGGCCTCGAAGGTGTTTAAAATTTAGACACTCGATTCAAAGCTATTGAAAATTTTGGCATCCTCGGCCTCAAAGAGGTTTATAATTCTTCATGCTCAGCCTTGGAGATATTTAAAATTACGCCATGCTCAGCCATGAAGATAGATAAAATGTAGCCATGATCGGCTACGAATATATTTGTAATTAACCATGTTCGGCCTCAAAGCTGTCTAACATGGAGCCATACTTAGCCTTGAAGATGTTGAAAATTTAGTCATGATCTGCCTCAATGATGTTTAATTTTTTTTCATTTTCGGCCTAGAAGAAGATGTCTCTGACACATTTAAAATTTAGCCATCCTCCGCCCCGAGACGTTTAAAATTTCGTCATGATTGGCCTTGAAGATGGCAAAATTTAGCAATTCCCAACGTCGAAGATGTGAAAAATTTAGCTATCCTTGGCCTCGAAGATGTTTAAAACTTAGCAATGCTCGGCTTCGAAGCTGTTGAAGATTTAGCCATCCTCGGCCACTAAGACTCTAAAAAGGTAGCCATGTTCGGCCTCTGGGACATATAACATTTGCCATCCCAGGCCGCTATGTCTTTTCAAATTTCGCCATACTTGGCCTTGAAAATGGTAACATTTGCAATGCCCAACCTTGTAGATGTTGAATATTTAGCCATGCTCGGTCTCGATGATTTTGAAAGTTTATCCATGCTTGGCCTCGATGTTGTTTAAAATTTAGACACGCTGGATTCAAAGCTGTTGTAAATTTAGCCATCCTCAGCCTCGAAGATGTTTACAACTTAGCTATCGTCGGGCTCTAAGACGTTTCAAATTCACCATGCTCGGCCTTGCAGATGGTTAAACTTTAGCCATGCTCGGCCTCCGAGAAGATTAAAATTTAGCCATGCTCGGCCTCCGAGAACATTAAAATTTAGTCGCGCTCGGCCTCCGAGATTAAAATTTAGCCGTGCTCAGCCACCAAGAAGATTAAAATTTAGCCATGCTCGGCCTCCGAGAAGATTAAAATTTAGCCATGCTCGGCCTCCGAGATGATTAAAATTTAGCCGTGCTTGGCCTCCGGGAAGATTAAAATTTAGCCGTGCTCGGCCTCCGAGAAGATTAAAATTTAGCCATGCTCGGCCTCCGAGAAGATTAAAATTTAGCCGTGCTCAGCCTGTGAGAAGATTAAAATTTAGCCATGCTCGGCCTGTGAGAAGATTGAAATTTAGCCATGCTCGGCCTGCGAGAAGATTAAAATTTAGCCATGCTCGGCCTCCGAGAAGATTAAAATTTAGCCATGCTCGGCCTGTGAGAAGATTAAAATTTAGCCATGCTCGGCCTGTGAGAAGATTAAAATTTAGCCATGCTCGGCCTCCGAGATGATTAAAATTTAGCCGTGCTTGGCCTCCGGGAAGATTAAAATTTAGCCGTGCTCGGCCTCCGAGAAGATTAAAATTTAGCCATGCTCGGCCTCCGAGAAGATTAAAATTTAGCCGTGCTCAGCCTGTGAGAAGATTAAAATTTAGCCATGCTCGGCCTGTGAGAAGATTAAAATTTAGCCATGCTCGGCCTCCGAGAAGATTAAAATTTAGCCATGCTCGGCCTGTGAGAAGATTAAAATTTAGCCATGCTCGGCCTCCGAGAAGATTAAAATTTAGCCATGCTCGGCCTGTGAGAAGATTAAAATTTAGCCGTGCTCAGCCTCCGAGAAGATTAAAATTTAGCCATGCTCGGCCTGTGAGAAGATTAAAATTTAGCCGTGCTCGGCCTCCGAGAAGATTAAAATTTAGCCATGCTCGGCCTGTGAGAAGATTAAAATTTAGCCATGCTCAGCCTCCGAGAAGATTAAAATTTAGCTGCGCTCGGCCTTCGAGAAGATTAAAATTTAGCCATGCTCGGCCTGTGAGATTAAAATTTAGCCGTGCTCAGCCCCCGAGAAGATTAAAATTTAGCCATGCTCGGCCTGTGAGAAGATTAAAATTTAGCTATCTTCGGCCTCCGAGAAGATTAAAATTTAGCCATGCTCGGCCTCCGAGAAGATTAAAATTTATCCGTGCTCAGCCTCCGAGAAGATTAAAATTTAGCCATGCTCAGCCTCCGAGAAGATTAAAATTTAGCCATGCTCGGCCTGTGAGAAGATTAAAATTTAGCCATGCTCGGCCTCCGAGAAGATTAAAATTTAGCCATGCTCGGCCTGTGAGAAGATTAAAACTTAGCCATGCTCGGCCTGTGAGAAGATTAAAATTTAGCCATGCTCGGCCTGTGAGAAGATTAAAATTTAGCCATGCTCGGCCTCCGAGAAGATTAAAATTTAGCCATGCTCGGCCTGTGAGAAGATTAAAATTTAGCCGTGCTCAGCCTCCAAGAAGATTAAAATTTAGCCATGGTCGGCCTCCGAGAAGATTAAAATTTAGCCGTGCTCAGCCTCGGAGAAGATTAAAATTTAGCCGTGCTTGGCCTCCGAGAAGATTAAAATTTAGCTGCGCTCGGCCTTCGAGAAGATTAAAATTTAGCCATGCTCGGCCTGTGAGATTAAAATTTAGCCGTGCTCAGCCTCCGAGAAGATTAAAATTTAGCCATGCTCGGCCTGTGAGAAGATTAAAATTTAGCTATCTTCGGCCTCCGAGAAGATTAAAATTTAGCCATGCTCGGCCTCCGAGAAGATTAAAATTTATCCGTGCTCAGCCTCCGAGAAGATTAAAATTTAGCCATGCTCAGCCTCCGAGAAGATTAAAATTTAGCCATGCTCGGCCTGTGAGAAGATTAAAATTTAGCCATGCTCGGCCTCCGAGAAGATTAAAATTTAGCCATGCTCGGCCTGTGAGAAGATTAAAACTTAGCCATGCTCGGCCTGTGAGAAGATTAAAATTTAGACATGCTCGTCCTGTGAGAAGATTAAAATTTAGACATGCTCGTCCTGTGAGAAGATTAAAATTTAGCCATGCTCGGCCTGTGAGAAGATTAAAATTTAGACATGCTCGTCCTGTGAGAAGATTAAAATTTAGCCAAGATCGGCCTGTGAGAAGATTAAAATTTAGCCAAGATCGGCCTGTGAGAAGATTAAAATTTAGCCATGCTCGGCCTGTGAGAAGATTAAAATTTAGCCATGCTCGGCCTGTGAGAAGATTAAAATTTAGCCATGCTCGGCCTGTGAGAAGATTAAAATTTAGCCATGCTCGGCCTGTGAGAAGATTAAAATTTAGCCTGGCTCAGCCTCCGAGAAGATTAAAATTTAGCCGTGCTCGGCCTCCGAGAAGATTAAAATTTAGCCGTGCTCAGCCTCCGAGAAGATTAAAATTTAGCCGTGCTTGGCCTCCGAGAAGATTAAAATTTAGCCGTGCTTGGCCTCCAAGAAGATTAAAATTTAGCCATGCTCGGCCTCCGAGAAGATTAAAATTTAGCCGTGCTCGGCCTCCAACAAGATTAAAATTTAGCCGTGCTCAGCCTCCGAGAAGATTAAAATTTAGCCATGCTCAGCCTGTGAGAAGATTAAAATTTAGCCATGCTCGGCCTGTGAGAAGATTAAAATTTAGCCATGCTCGGCCTGTGAGAAGATTAAAATTTAGCCGTGCTCAGCCTCCGAGAAGATTAAAATTTAGCCATGCTCGGCCTCCGAGAAGATTAAAATTTAGCCATGCTCGGCCTGTGAGAAGATTAAAATTTAGCCATGCTCGGCCTCCGAGAAGATTAAAATTTAGCCGTGCTCAGCCTCGAAGATGTTTAAAATTTAGCCGTGCTCGGCCTCCGAGAAGATTAAAATTTAGCCGTGCTCAGCCTCCGAGAAGATTAAAATTTAGCCGTGCTCGGCCTCCGAGAAGATTAAAATTTAGCCGTGCTCGGCCTCCAAGAAGATTAAAATTTAGCCGTGCTCAGTCTCCGAGAAGATTAAAATTTAGCCGTGCTTGGCCTCCGAGAATATAAAAATTTAGCCGTGCTCAGCCTCCGAGAATATAAAAATTTAGCCGTGCTCAGCCTCCGAGAAGATTAAAATTTAGCCGTGCTCAGCCTCCGAGAAGATTAAAATTTAGCCGTGCTCAGCCTCCGAGAAGATTAAAATTTAGCCGTGCTTGGCCTCAGAGAAGATAAAAATTTAGCCGTGCTCGGCCTCCAAGAAGATTAAAATTTAGCCGTGCTCAGCCTCCAAGAAGATTAAAATTTAACCGTGCTCGTCCTCCGAGAAGATTAAAATTTAGCCGTGCTCAGCCTCCGAGAAGATTAAAATTTAGCCATGCTCGGCCTCCGAGAAGATTAAAATTTAGCCATGCTCGGGCTGTGAGAAGATTAAAATTTAGCCGTGCTCAGCCTCCGAGAAGATTAAAATTTAGCCGTGCTTGGCCTCCGAGAAGATTAAAATTTAGCCGTGCTTGGCCTCCAAGAAGATTAAAATTTAGCCGTTCTCGGCCTCCAAGAAGATTAAAATTTAGCCGTGCTCAGCCTCCAAGAAGATTAAAATTTAGCCGTGCTCGTCCTCCGAGAAGATTAAAATTTAGCCGTGCTCAGCCTCCGAGAAGATTAAAATTTAGCCATGCTCGGCCTGTGAGAAGATTAAAATTTAGCCATGCTCGGGCTGTGAGAAGATTAAAATTTAGCCGTGCTCGGCCTGTGAGAAGATTAAAATTTAGCCACGCTCGGTCTCTAACATGTTTAACATTTCGACCTGCTTGGCCTTGAAGATGTTGAAAATATAGCCATGCTCGCCTCAAAGGGTACTAAAATTTAGCCATGCTAGTCCTCGAAGATGTTTAAAATTTAGCCGTGCTCGACCTCGAAGATGTTTCACATTTTGATATTCTTGGTCTCTGAGACATTTAAGATTTTACGATCCTCGGCCCGATAGCAGGTTGAAATTTTGCCATGCTCGGCCTCGAAGATTTTAAAAACGTAGCCATCCTCGATCCTTGTGTCTTTTAAATTTTGCCATTGTCGGCCTGTAAGACGTTAAACATTTGGCCGGAGTCGGCCTTGAAGATGGTTAAATTTAGCCGTATTCGGAGTTAAAGATGGCCAAAATGTAGCCATCCTCGGCCCCTGAGACATATAAATTTAGTCATGCTCGGCCTCTATGATGTTTAAAATTTAGCCATCTTTGGGCTCCAAGATGTTGAAAGTTTAGACACGCTCGATTTCAAAGCTGTTGAAAATTTAACTATCCTCGGATCTAAGATGTTTGAAATTTAGCCATGCTCAGCCATGATGATGGTAAAATCTTAGCAAAGGTTAGCCTCGAGGAGGTTAAAAATTGAGCCACGCTCGGCCTCTGAGACATTTAAAATTTAGCCGTGTTCGGAGTCTAAGATGGTCAAAATTTAGCCACCCTCGGTCCCTAAGCCATTTCAATTTAGCTATGTTAGGCCTCTAAGACGGTTAATATTGAGCCATGCTCAGCCTCTGAGAAATTTACAATTTCACCATCCTCGGCCTTGAAGACATTGAAAATTGAGCCAAGCTCGGCCTCTGAGACATTTAAAATTGAGCCATCCTCGGCCGCTAAGACGTTTAACATTTTGCCATGCTCGGCCTTAAAGATGGTAAATTTTAGCCGTGTTTGGACTCAAAGATGGTCAAAATCCAACCATCCTCGCGCCCGACGACCTTTAAATTTAGCCATGCTCGGCCTGGAAGATGTTTAAAATTTTTATATTCTTGGCCTATGAGACATTTAAGATCTTGCCATGCTCGGTCCGAAAGTAGTTTGAATTTTAGCCATGCACGGCCTCTGAGATGTTTAAAGGTTAGCCATGTTCGGTCTCGAAGAGGTTGAATATTTTGCCATGCTTAGCCTCGAAGATGTTTAAAATTTAAGCACGCTTGATTTCAAAGCTGTTAAAAATTTAACCATCATCGGCATCAAAGGCGGTTAAAATTTAGCCATCCTCGGCCTCTATGGTGTTTCAAATTTAGCCATGCTTGGCCATGAGGTTGCTTCAAATTCTCCCTGCTTGGACTTGGAGAAGGTGGAAATTTAGCCATGCTTGGCCATGAGGTTGCTTCACATTCTCCCTGCTTGGACTTGGAGAAGGTGGAAATTTAGCCATGCTTGGCCATGAGGTTGCTTCAAATTCTCCCTGCTTGGACTTGGAGAAGGTGGAAATTTAGCCATGCTTGGCCATGAGGTTGCTTCATATTCTCCCTGCTTGGACTTGGAGAAGGTGGAAATTTAGCCATGCTTGGCCATGAGGTTGCTTCAAATTCTCCCTGCTTGGACTTGGAGAAGGTGGAAATTTAGCCATGCTTGTCCTCTGAGATTTAAAAAATTTAGCCATGCTCGGCATCTGAGATATTTAAAATTACGCCATGCTCAGCCATGAAGATGGTTAACATTTAGACACGCTCGACTTCAAAGCAGTTGAAAATTTACCCATACTCGGCCCCGACGGCGTTTCGGCCTTGAAGCTGTTGAAGATTTTGCTATTTTCGGCCTCGATGACAGTGAAAAATAAGCCATGCTCGGCCTCTGGAACACTAAAATTTAGCCATCCTCAGCTTCTAAGGCGTTTCCAAATTCCCCATGCTTGGCCTTGAAGATGGTAAAATTTAGTAATGCGCAACCTCAAAGAATTTAGCCATGCTCGGCCTAGTAGAAGTTCAGAATTTAGCCGTGTGCGGCTTCGAAGATGGTCAAAATGTAGCCATTCTCGGCCCCTAAGACGTTTAGATCTCGCCATTCTCGGCCCCTAAGACGTTTAGATCTCGCCATTCTCGGCCCCTAAGACGTTTACGTCTCGCCATTCTCGGCCCCTAAGACGTTTAGATCTCGCCATTCTCGGCCTCTAAGACGTTTAGATCTCGCCATTCTCGGCCCCTAAGACGTTTAGATCTCGCCATTCTCGGCCCCTAAGACGTTTAGATCTCGCCATTCTCGGCCCCTAAGACGTTTAGATCTCGCCATTCTCGGCCCCTAAGACGTTTAGATCTCGCCATTCTCGGCCCCTAAGACGTTTAGATCTCGCCATTCTCGGCCCCTAAGACGTTTAGATCTCGCCATTCTCGGCCCCTAAGACGTTTAGATCTCGGCATTCTCGGCCCCAAAGACGTTTAGATCTCGCCATTCTCGGCCCCTAAGACGTTTAGATCTCGCCATTCTCGGCCCCTAAGACGTTTAGATCTCGCCATTCTCGGCCCCTAAGATGTTTAGATCTCGCCATTCTCGGCCTCTAAGATGTTTAGATCTCGCCATTCTCGGCCTCTAAGATGTTTAGATCTCGCCATTCTCGGCCCCTAAGATGTTTAGATCTCGCCATTCTCGGCCCCTAAGACGTTTAGATCTCGCCATTCTCGGCCCCTAAGATGTTTAGATCTCGCCATTCTCGGCCCCTAAGATGTTTAGATCTCGCCATTCTCGGCCCCTAAAACGTTTAGATCTCGCCATTCTCGGCCCCTAAGACGTTTAGATCTCGCCATTCTCGGCCTCTAAGACGTTAAAATCTCGCCATTCTCGGCCCCTAAGACGTTTAGATCTCGCCATTCTCGGCCTCTAAGGCGTTTAGATCTCGCCATTCTCGGCCTCTAAGACGTATAGATCTCGCCATTCTCGGCCCCTAAGACGTTTAGATCTCGCCATTCTCGGCCCCGAAGATGTTTAGATCTCGCCATTCTCGGCCTCTAAGATGTTTAGATCTCGCCATTCTCGGCCCCTAAGATGTTTAGATCTCGCCATTCTCGGCCCCTAAAACGTTTAGATCTCGCCATTCTCGGCCTCTAAGACGTTTAGATCTCGCCATTCTCGGCCTCTAAGACGTTTAGATCTCGCCATTCTCGGCCTCTAAGACGTTTAGATCTCGCCATTCTCGGCCTCTAAGACGTTTAGATCTCGCCATTCTCGGCCCCTAAGACGTTTAGATCTCGCCATTCTCGGCCTCTAAGACGTTTAGATCTCGCCATTCTCGGCCTCTAAGACGTTTAGATCTCGCCATTCTCGGCCTCTAAGATGCTTAGATCTCGCCATTCTCGGCCCTTGAGACACTGAAAATGTATCCATGCTCGGCCTGGTAGAAGGTGAAAATGTATCCATGCTCGGCCTGGTAGAAGGTGAAAATGTATCCATGCTCGGCCTGGTAGAAGGTGAAAATGTATCCATGCTCGGCCTGGTAGAAGGTGAAAATGTATCCATGCTCGGCCTGGTAGAAGGTGAAAATGTATCCATGCTCGGCCTGGTAGAAGGTGAAAATGTATCCATGCTCGGCCTGGTAGAAGGTGAAAATGTATCCATGCTCGGCCTGGTAGAAGGTGAAAATGTATCCATGCTCGGCCTGGTAGAAGGTGAAAATGTATCCATGCTCGGCCTGGTAGAAGGTGAAAATGTATCCATGCTCGGCCTGGTAGAAGGTGAAAATGTATCCATGCTCGGCCTGGTAGAAGGTGAAAATGTATCCATGCTCGGCCTGGTAGAAGGTGAAAATGTATCCATGCTCGGCCTGGTAGAAGGTGAAAATGTATCCATGCTCGGCCTGGTAGAAGGTGAAAATGTATCCATGCTCGGCCTGGTAGAAGGTGAAAATGTATCCATGCTCGGCCTGGTAGAATGTGAAAATGTATCCATGCTCGGCCTGGTAGAAGGTGAAAATTTATCCATGCTCGGCCTGGTAGAATGTGAAAATGTATCCATGCTCGGCCTGGTAGAAGGTGAAAATTTATCCATGCTCGGCCTTGCAGATTGTAAAATTTCACAATGACCAACCTCGAAGATGTTGAAAATTTAGCCAACCTCGGTCTAAAAGAATATGAAAAATTAGGCGTGCTCGGCCTCGACGATGTTGAAAATTTAACCATCCTTTTCTTCAAAGACACTGAAAATTTAGCCATGCACGGCCTCTGGCACACTTAAAATTTAGCCATTGTCGGCCTCTAAAGCGTTTCAAACTTCGCCATTCTTAGCCTTGAACACGGTAAAGTTTCGCAATGCACAACTTCGAAGGTGTTAAAAATGTAGACATGCTCGGCCTCTAAGACGTTTAAAATTCTCCATGATCGGCCTTGGAGATGGTTGAAATTTTGCCTTGCTTGGCCTTGAAGATGGTTAAATGTCGCAAGGCACAACCTCGAATATGTTGAAAATTTAGCCATGCTTGGCCTCTGAGATGTTTAACAATTAGCCGTGCTTGGCCGAGAAGAAGTTTAAAATTTAGCCGTGTTCGCAAACAAAGATGGTCAAAAGTTAGCCATCCTCAGCCCCTAAGACATTTAAATTTAGCCATACTCGGCCTCTAAGGTGTTTAAAATTCTCCATGCTCGGCCTTGGAATGGTTAAAATTTAGCCATGCTCGTCCTCAGTGATGTTTAAAATTGAGCCGTGCTTCACCTTGAAGATGGTAAAATTTCGCAGTGCCCAAACTCGAAGATGTTGAAAATTTAGCAGTGCGCGATTTCATAGAATTCATAGAATTTACAGTGAAGAAGGAGGACATTCGGCCCATCGAGTCTGCACCGGCTCTTGGAAAGAGCACCCTACCCAAGGTCAACACCTCCACCCTATCCCCATAACCCAGTAACCCCACCCAACACAGGACAATTTTGGACACTAAGGGCAATTTATCATGGCCAATCCACCCTAACCAGCACATCTTTGGACTGTGGGAGGAAACCGGAGCACCCGGAGGAAACCCACGCACACACGGGGAGGATGTGCAGACTCCGCACAGACAGTAACCCAAGCCGGGAATCGAACCTGGGACCCTGGTGCTGTGAAGCCATTGTGCTATCCACAATGCTACCGTGCTGCCTTTGGAAGATGTTGATAATTTAGCGATGAGGCCTAATTGATGTTTAAAATTGAGCCACGCTCGTCTCTGAGCCATTTAAAATTTAGCCATGCTTGGCCCAGTAGACGTTCAACGTTTAGCCGTGTTGGGACTCAAAGATGGTCGGAATTTATCCATCCTCGGCCTCTAAGGCATTTCAAATTCCGCCATGCTTGGCCTTAAAGATGGTAAAATTGAGCAATGCCCAACCTCGAAGATGTTGAAAATTTTGCCAAGTTTGGTCTCAAAGATGTTTAAAATGTAACCATGCTCGGTCTCGAGGATGTTGAAAATGTATCGATACTCGGCCTCGAAAGTGTTTAAAATTTACACACGCTCGATTCAAAGCTGTTGAAAATTTAGCCATTCTCGGCCTCTAAGATGTTTAAAACCTCGCCATGCTTCGCTTTGAAGATGGGAAAATTTAGCAATACCCAACCTCGATGATGTTGAAAATTTAGCCATGGTCGGCCTCGATGATGTTGAAAATTTAGCGATGCTCGACCGGGAAGATGTTGATAATTTAGCGATGCTCGACCGGGAAGATGTTGATAATTTAGAGATGCTCGACCGGGAAGATGTTGATAATTTAGCGATGCTCGACCGGGAAGATGTTGATAATTTAGAGATGCTCGGTCTCAAAGATGTTTCAAATTGAGCCACACTCGGACTCTGAGCCATTTTTAATGTAGCCAACCTCGGCCTTTGTGACGTTTAAAATGTCGTCATGCTTGGCCTTGAAGATGGTAAAATTTAGAAATTCCCAACTTCAATGTTGAAAATATAGACATGCTCGGCAACTAAGACATTTAAAATTCTCCCTGCTTGTTACGTGTTACATTTAGCCATGCTCGGCCTCAGAGACGTGTTACATTTAGCCATGCTCGGCCTCAGAGACATGTTACATTTAGCCATGCTCGGCCTCAGAGACGTGTTACATTTATCCATTCTCGGCCTCAGAGACGTGTTACATTTATCCATTCTCGGCCTCAGAGACGTGTTACATTTAGCCATTTTCGGCCTCAGAGACGTGTTACATTTGGCCATGCTCGGCCTCAGAGACGTGTTACATTTAGCCATGCTCGGCCTCAGAGACATGTTACATTTAGCCATGCTCGGCCTCAGAGACGTGTTACATTTATCCATTCTCGGCCTCAGAGACGTGTTACATTTAGCCCTTCTCGGCCTCAGAGACGTGTTACATTTAGCCATTCTCGGCCTCAGAGACGTGTTACATTTAGCCATGCTCGGCCTCAGAGACGTGTTACATTTAGCCATGCTCGGCCTCAGAGACGTGTTACATTTATCCATTCTCGGCCTCAGAGACGTGTTACATTTAGCCATTCTCGGCCTCAGAGACGTGTTACATTTAGCCATGCTCGGCCTCAGAGACGTGTTACATTTAGCCATTCTCGGCCTCAGAGACGTGTTACATTTAGCCATTCTCGGCCTCAGAGACGTGTTACATTTAGCCATGCTCGGCCTCAGAGACGTGTTACATTTAGCCATGCTCGGCCTCAGAGACGTGTTACATTTAGCCATTCTCGGCCTCAGAGACGTGTTACATTTAGCCATGCTCGGCCTCAGAGAAGTGTTACATTTAGCCATGCTCGGCCTCAGAGACGTGTTACATTTAGCCATGCTCGGCCTCAGAGACGTGTTACATTTAGCCATGCTCGGCCTCAGAGACGTGTTACATTTAGCCATTCTCGGCCTCTAAGACGATTAAAATTTACCCATCCTCGGTGTAGAAGCCAGGTATTTTAAATACTCTTAATATAGGTAAAAAGTTGCTTAAAGCATAAATATTAATTCCCAGATTTAAAATGAAAGAAACTATATAATTTCCAAACTCAGTCATGAATTTGCAAAACACAGAAGTCTGATAAGAGCATTACATTTTTCCAAGGAAAAGGGTTGAATCCATGGCAACGAGGAATAAGAATGAAGGTATGCACGATTCTCACGCCTTTCGAGATTGGGGTGAATTACATTCCATGATTATACAATCTGAAATATTTTAGACTGTGTTGCCTTGTTTTTAATAAATGGACAGTTAAAACATCGAATCAAATATAATATATATATATATTTGATTCCAACATTCTCATTGAAACAATCTTATAAAAAACAGTTCGAATTACATTTTCTGAATTATGCCTAGCATGGCATGATGAGATAACATAAGGTCTCCATTGTTGCAGTAGTGAGGTCAGCATGAAGTCTCGATTGTGGCAAAAGGTAGGTCAGCATTAGACCAGTTTTTGCTGGTTTTGATAAAGCACAATATCGCATTCTTTAACCTGCAAGTAGGCAACAATTAGAAGTAATGTTACATAGTGAAGGTGGACAGCTTGCTATCAAATCAAATGTGTTTGAGTCTAACTCAAACCAATTAGGATTATATTGGGGTGTGATCGGATCTCTTAAGACAGATATGAAATAGTATATCCATGGACGATTTGGCCACCATTTAGAGAGAAAGAAAAGGAAAGAGAGAGAAAGAAAAAGAAAAAGAGCCAGAGAGACAAGGAAGAGAATTAGAAAAGAGTTCTGTATTCATATTTCATTTACAGACTTTGACTTCAGACTTTGACTTTTAAAGTTGTGTTCAGGCTATTGTCTCAGAAGATAATTCCTGTGATTCTTTGAAGAAAATCAAATTGTCGACAAACTACCTTTTAAATGATTTTCAAGTTGTAACCAAAGAACTCCAAATAAAACTATTCTTATTTGCACCTGACAAGTTTTTTAACTTGAATTTCTACTGAGTTTCAATATTGTACAAGAACAACCGGTAAACCTGAATTGAAAAAACTTTGTAATCATAAAATCCTTCAACTTGCCCAGTGGTGGAAGGGTCAGTTCCCTCTCCAGCTTTGAGTGCATTTCCCATGTCTAGTTGTGAGTGGGTCAGTTCCCCTGTCCATAATTGAGTGTGTCTGTCTCCTGATCAATTATGAATGGGTCATGTACAGTTGTTAATGGGTTGTGTCTCTCGTCCAGATTGAGTGTGCCGATCGCATGTCCACTTGTGGTGAGGTCAGTTCCCTGCCCAGATGGTGTTTGGCTTTCCACTGTCCAGTTGTGAAAGTTTACTTCCCTGTGTGGATTTGAGTGTGTTCTTTCCCTGTCCAGTTATGAATAGTCAGTTCCTGTGGAGTTTGCACATTCTCCCTGTGTTTGTGTGGATGTCGTCCCCACAACCCAAAAATATGCAAGCTAGGTGGATTGGCCATGCTAAACTGCCCGTCAATGAGAAAAAAAGAATTGGGTACTCTAACTTTAAAAAAAAACAAAAAAAAAAGAATAGTCAGTTCCCTGTTCTGTTTGTGAGATTCTTTCCCCCACCCAGTTGTGAATGGGTCAGATTCCTCCCCAGATGTAAGTGTTCTTTTACTCTGTCCATTTGTGAATGGTCTATTCCCTCTCCAAATTTGAGTGTGTCTTTCCCATGTCCAGCATTGAATAGGTCAGCTCCCTGACGAGATTGCAGTGTGTTATTTCCCTGTCCAGATATGGTTTGTTCCCTTTCCAGTTTGAGAGAGTATTTCCCCTGTCCAGTTGTGAATGGGCCAGTTGCCTCCCCAGATTTTCAGATTTCAGTGTGTACTTCCACTGTCCAGATATGAATGGTCAGTTCCCCATCCACTTTGAGGGAGTTTTTCCCCTGTTCAAGTTGTGAATGGGTCATTTGCCTCTCTAGATTTTAGTGTGTCTTTCCCCTATTCAATTGTGAGGTAGACTTTCCCTATCCTGTTGTGAATGGGTCAGTTCTCCCCTCCAGATTTGTTTGTGCCTTTCCACTACCCTGTTGTACACGGATTAGTTACCTCTCCAGAGTTGGATGTTTTTAACCCTGTCCATTTGTGGTTGGGTCAGTTCCCTTGACAGTTTTGAGTGTGTCTTGCCCCTGTCCAGTTGCGAATGGGTCAGTTCCCTGTCGAGATTTGAGTGTGTCTTTCCACTGTGCTGTTGTGAATGAGCCCATTCCCACTCCAGAATCAAGTGTGTATTTCCACTGTCCAGTTGTGAACGTAGCAACTTCCTCTCCAGATTTGAGTGAGCATTACCACTGTCCAGTTTTGAATGTGACAGTCCCCGATGAAGATTTGAGTGTATGTTTCACTAGTCCACTTGAGGCAGTTTTTCCTCTATCCTAGTGTAAATGGGTCAGATCCCTCTTCCAGATTTGAGTGTGCTTTCCACTGTCCAGTGATGAATGAGTTAGTTCCCTGACCATATTTGAGTTAGTTTTACTTCTCTCTCGCTGTGAATGGGTCAGTTCTCTGCCGGAATTTGAGTGTGTCTTTCCACTGTCCAGTGATGAATGAGTCTGTTCCCTCTCCAGATTGGAGTGTGCCTTCCCACTGTCCTGTTGTGAATGAGTCTGTTCCCTCTCCAGATTGGAGTGTGCCTTCCCACTGTCCTGTTGTGAACGAGTCTGTTCCCTATCCAGATTGGAGTGTGTTTTCCCACTGTCCTGTTGTGAATGAGTCTGTTCCCCCTCCAGATTGGAGTGTGCCTTTCCATTGTCCTGTTGTGAATGTGTCTGTTCCCTCTCCAGATTGGAGTGTGTATTTCCCACTGTCCTGTTGTGAATGAGTCTGTTCCCTCTCCAGATTGGAGTGTGTTTTCCCACTGTCCTGTTGTGAATGAGTCTGTTCCCTCTCCAGATTGGAGTGTGCCTTTCCATTGTAGAGTTGTGAATTGGTTGTTTCCCTCTTTCATATTTGAGTTTGCCTGTCCACTGTCCAGAGGTCTGTTCCCTATCCATTTTGAGATTACTTTCCCTGTCCAGTTGTGAATGGGTCAGTTCTCTCTCCAGATTGGAGTGTGTCTTTCCCCTCTCCAGTGTGAATTGGTCAGTTAACTCTTGAGATTTGAATGTATTTTTGCCTGCCCAGTTGTGGTTGGGTCAGTTTCCTTGGCAGATTTGAGTGTGACTTTCCGCCGTCAACAGTGAATGGGTCTGTTCCCAGTCCAGGGGTTAGTGCGCCTTTCACATGTCCAGTGTTGGATGGGTCATTTCCCATAACATACATTATTGTGTCTTTCCCCTGTTGTGCGCTGAACTGTCAATTCTCTTTGCAGATTTGACTGTGTCTTCCCTCTGTCCAGTTATGAATGGTCAATTCACTGTCCATTTGTGAATGTGTGAGGTCCCATCCCAGGTGTGAGTGAGCCTTCCCCTTGTACAGTTGTGAATGGATTGGTTCCCTCTCCAGATTTGAGTTGTCTTTCCCATGTCCAGGTTTGATTCAGTCGAGATTTGACTGTCTTTCCTGTCCAGGTATGAATTTCTGTTCCCTTTCCAGAATGAGGACGTATTTCCCCTGTGCAGTTGTGAATGGGTCAGTTCCTGTTCAGTTTGATGGATTCTTTCCCCCACCCTGTTGTGAATGGGTCAGATCATCCCCAGATGTGAGTGTGCATTTCCTCTGTCCAGTTATCAATGGGCCGTTCCCTCCCCAGATGTGAGTGTGCATTCCCCCTGTCCAGTTATGAATGGGCCGTTCCCTCCCCAGATGTGAGTGGGCATTTCCCCTGTTCAGTTATCAATGGGCCGTTCCCTCTCCAGATGTGTGTGTGCCTTTCCACTGTCCAGTTATCAATGGGCCGTTGCCTCCCCAGATTTGAATGTGCCTTTCCATTGTCCAGTTGTATCTGGATCTTTACCCTAAACAGCTTCAATTATGTTTTTCTTTTGTCCAGAGTGAATTGTCAATTCCCTCTACAGGTGTGCATGTTTTCCACTGTCCAGTTGTTAAAGTAATGTTCCTGTCCAGATTTGAGTGTTTTCCCCTATCCAGTTCTGAATGGGTCAGTTCCCTCTTCCAGATTGGTGTGTGCCTTTCCCCTGTCCACATATGAATGGTCAATTCCAAGTCCATTTTCAGGGAGTCCTTCCCCTGACTAATTGTGAATAGGTCAGTTCCCTTCCGGTTACGAGTCTGCCTTTCTCCTGCGCAGTTGTAAAAGGGTCAGTTCCCCCTCCAGATTTGAGTGTGCCTTTCTCCTGCGCAGTTGTAAAAGGGTCAGTTCCCCCTCCAGATTTGAGTGTGCCTTTCTCCTGCGTAGTTGTAAAAGGGTCAGTTCCCCCTCCAGATTTGAGTCTGCCTTTCTCCTGCGCAGTTGTAAAAGGGTCAGTTCCCCCTCCAGATTTGAGTCTGCCTTTCTCCTGCGCAGTTGTAAAAGGGTCAGTTCCCCCTCCAGATTTGAGTGTGCCTTTCGCTGTCCAGCTGGAAATGGGTCAGGTCCCTTTCCAGATCTGAATGTCTTGCCCCTCCCCAGTGAGTGAATGAGTCAGTTCCTTCTCCAGGTTGAGGTGTGCCTTTCCACTGTCCAGTTGTGAATGTGTCAGATCCCCGTACAGATTTGAGGCTGTCTTTCCCCTGTCCATTTGTGGAGGGAACAGTACCCACAACAGTTTGATTGTGTTTTACTTTTGGCGAGAAAGTGAATGGTCAGTTCCATCTCCAGACTTGTGTGTTTTCCCCTGTCCAGTTGTGAACGGATCAGTTCCCTGTCGAGATTTGAGTGTGTCTTTCCATTGTCCCTTTGTGAGTGAGTCTGTTCCCTCTCCAGATATGAGTGTGCCTTTCCACTGTCCTGTTGTGAATGAGTCTGTTCCCTCTCCAGATATGAGTGTGCCTTTCCACTGTCCTGTTGTGAATGGGTCCTTTCCCTCTCCAATATAAATGTTGTCTTTCCCATGTCCAGGTTTGAATAGGTCAGCTCCCTGACGAGATTAAAGAGTGTTTTTTCGCTGTCCAGATATGTATGGTTTGTTCCCTTTCCAGTTTGAGAGAGTATTTCCCCTGTCCAGTTGTAAATGGGTCAGTTCACTCTACAGATTTGCAGATTTTAGTGTGTATTTCCACTGCCCACATATAAATGGTCAGTTCCCCAGACTGTTTGAGGGAAAATTTCCCCTGTCCACTTCTGAATGGGTCATTTGCCTCTGCGGGTTTGAGTGTGTCTTTCCCCAATCCACTTGTGAGGGAGTCTTTCACTATCCTGTTGTGAATGGGTCAGTTTTCTCCTCCGGATTTGAGTGTGTCTTTCCCCTATCCTGTTGTGCAAGATTTTTTCCCTGTCTAAACTTGTGTTTGATCCCTGTCCAGTTCTGAATATGTGAGTTCCACGTCCATATTTGTGTGTGTCTTTGCCCTGTACAGTTGTGAATGGAACAGGTCCCTGTTGAGATTTGAGTGTGTCTTTCCACTTTCATGTTGTGAAAATATTGTGCTCTGTCCAGATTTGATTGTATTTGTTCCCTGTCCAGTCCCCAATGTGTCAGTTCATGTTCCAGATTTAGGTATGCCTTTCCCCTGGCCACTTTTGAGGAAGTGTTTCTCCTCCCCAGCTGCGAATGGGTCAGTTTCCTGTTCAGATTTGAATGTGCCTTTCCCTTGTCCAGTTGTGAATGGGTCTGTTCCCTGTACAGAATCGAGTGTCTTTCCCCTGCTCAATTATGAATGGGTCAGCTCTGAAACTGGATTAGAATGTGGCTATCGCCTGTCCATTTGTGGTAAGGTCAGTTCCCTGCCCAGACTGGTGTGTGACCTTCCTCTGTCCAGTTTTGTATGGTCGGTTCCCTGTGCCGTTCTGAATGGGTCAGTTCCCTCACCAGATTTGAATGTGCCTTTCCCTGTTTAGAAGTTAATGAGTCAGTACCTTCTTCAGATTGGAGTGTGCCTTTCCACTGTGGAGTGTGTGAATTGGTCAGTTTCCTCTTCCAGGTTTGAGTGTGTCTTTTCCCTTTTCCAGATGTGAATGGTCAGTTCTCTGTCCAGTTTGATGGAGTTATTCACCTATCCAATTGTGAATGCATCAGTTCCATCTCCAGATTTGAAGTGTTTTTCCCCTTTCCGGTTCTGGATGAATTTGTACCCTAAACAGCTTTGATTGTGATTTTCTTTTGTCCAGAAAGAGACTGGTCAATTCCCTCTCCAGACTTGAGTGCTTTCTCCGTCCAGTTGTGAATGGATCAGTTCCCTGTCGAGATTTGAGTGTGTCTTTCCATTGTGCCTTTGTGAATGAGTCTGTTCCCTCTCCAGATACGAGTGTGCCTTTCCACTGTCCAGTTGTGCAAGTTTGTTTCCCTGTGCAGACTTGTGTATGTTTGATCCCTGTCCAGTTCTGAATGTAACAGTTCCACGTCTATATTTGTGTGTGTCTTTCCCTGTCCAGTTGATAAAGGGTCAGTTCCCTTTACCAGATTTGAGTGCGTCTGTCCCCTGATCAATAATGTATGAGTCATTTACGTGTCCAGCACTGAGCGTGCCTAATGCCTGTCCACTTGTGGTGAGGTCAGTTCCCTGCACAGATTGGTGTGTGACTTTCCACTGTTCAGTTGTGAAAGGTTACTTCCCTGTCCTGATCTGAGTGTGCTTTTTCCCGTCCAGTTATGAATGATCAGTTCCCTGTCCAGTTTGAGGGATTCTTTCCCCCACCCACATGTGAATAGGTCAGATTACGCCCCAGATGTGAGTGTGACTTTCCCCAGTTGTGAATGGGTCCGTTCCGTCTCCAAATTTAAGTTGGCTTTCCCATGTGCAGGTTTGAATAGGTCAGCTCCCTAACGAGATTAAAGTGTGTTTTTTCCCTGTCCAGATATGAATCGTTTGTTCCCCTTCCAGTTTGAGAGAGTATTCCCCCTGTTGAGCTGTGAATGGGTCAGTTCCCTCTCCAGATTTGCAGATTTGAGTGTGTCTTTCCAATGCCCACATATAAATGGTCATTTCCCCAGACAGTTTGAGGGAGTATTTCCCCTGTCCACTTGTGAATTGGTCATTTGCCTCTGCAGGTTTGAGTGTGTCTTTCCCCAATCCACTTGTGAGGGAGTCTTTCACTATCCTGTTTTGAATGGGTCAGTTCTCTCCTCTGAATTTGAGTGTGTCTGTCCACTATCCTGTTGTTCAAGCTTTTGTGTCTTTCCACTGTTCTGCTGTGAATGAGTCCATTCCCACTCCAAATTCAAATGTGTATTGCCACTGTCCAGTTATGAATGTGACAGTTCCCCATGCAGATTTGAGTGTGCATTCCCACTGTCCAGTTATGAATGTGACAGTTCCCCATGCAGATTTGAGTGTGCATTCCCACTGTCCAGTTATGAATGTGACAGTTCCCCATGCAGATTTGAGTGTGCATTCCCACTGTCCAGTTATGAATGTGACAGTTCCGCATGCAGATTTGAGTGTGCAATCCCACTGTCCAGTTATGAATGTGATAGTTCCCCGTGCAGATTTGAGTGTGTGTTATGCCAGTCCATTTGTGAATGGGGAAGGACTCTCTCCAGATTTGATTGTGCCTTCCCTTGTCCAGTTATGAATGGTAATTTCCCGGTCCCCTTTGTGGGAGTCTTTTCCCCATCCGGTTGTGAATGGGTCAGAACCCACTCCAGATGTCAATGTGCCTTATCCCTGTCCATTTATAAATAGATTGATTCCCTCTCAAGATTTGACTGTGCCTTCGCCCTGTCCAGTTGTGAATGTTGCAGTTCCCTCTCCAGATTTGAAAGTGTTTTTCTCCTATTCAGTTGTGAATGGGTCAGTTCCCTGTTGGGATCTGAGTGTGCCTTTGCCCTGTACAGTTGTGCGAATGGATCAGTTTCCCATCCAGATTTGAGTGTGCCTTTGCCCTGTACAGTTGTGCGAATGGATCAGTTTCCCATTCAGATTTGAGTGTGCCTTTGCACTGTACAGTTGTGCTAACGGATCAGTTCCCCATCCAGATTTGAGTGTGCCTTTGCCCTGTACAGTTGCGTGAATGGATCAGTTTCCCATCCAGATTTGAGTGTGCCTTTGCCCTGTA
Organism: Scyliorhinus canicula; assembly: GCF_902713615.1. NCBI lineage: Eukaryota > Metazoa > Chordata > Chondrichthyes > Carcharhiniformes > Scyliorhinidae > Scyliorhinus > Scyliorhinus canicula. The sequence goes on from NW_024055512.1 coordinate 958,519, forward strand.
CAGTTGTGCTAATGGATCAGTTTCCCATCCAGATTTGAGTGTGCCTTTGCCCTGTACAGTTGTGTGAATGGATCAGGTTCCCATCCAGATTTGAGTGTGCCTTTGCCCTGTACAGTTGTGCGAATGGATCAGTTTCCCATCCAGATTTGAGTGTGCCTTTGCCCTGTACAGTTGTGCGAATGGATCAGTTTCCCATCCAGATTTGAGTGTGCCTTTGCCCTGTACAGTTGTGCGAATGGATCAGTTTCCCATCGAGATCTGAGTGTGCCTTTGCCCTGTACAGTTGTGCGAATGGATCAGTTTCCTATTAAGGTTTGAATGTGCCTTCCACATGTCCAGTTGTGAATGGGTCAATTCCATGTCCAGAGTTCAGTGTGTCTTTCCCCTGGCCAGTTGTGAATGGATTAGTTCCCTCTCCTGGTTTGAGTGTGCCTTTCCCCTGGCCAGTAAGTGAATGGGTTAGTTCCCCCCCCCCCCACCCCCAGAGTTGAGTGTGTCTTTCCCCTGGCCAGTAAGTGAATGGATTAGTCCCCTCCCCAGATTTGATGTGTCTTTCCCTTGGCCAGTAAGTGAATGGATTAGTTCCATGTCCAGATTTGATGTGTCTTTCCCCTGGCCAGTACGTGAATGGATTAGTTCCCTCTCCAGATTTGATGTGTCTTTCCCCTGGCCAGTAAGTGAATGGATTAGTTCCCTCTCCTGGTTTGAGTATGTCTTTCCCCTGGCCAGTAAGTGAATGGATTAGTTCCCTCTCCAGAGTTGAGTGTGTCTTTCCCCTGGCCAGTTGTGAATGGATTAGTTCCCTCTCCAGATTTGATGTGTCTTTCCCCTTGCCAGTAAGTGAATGGATTAGTTCCCTCTCCAGAGTTGAGTGTGTCTTTCCCCTGGCCAGTAAGTGAATGGATTAGTTCCCTCCCCAGATTTGATGTGTCTTTCCCCTGGCCAGTAAATGAATGGATTAGTTCCCTCTCCTGGTTTGAGTGTGTCTTTCCCCTGGCCATTAAGTGAATGGGTTAGTTCCCCCCCCCCCCCCAGAGTTGAGTGTGTCTTTCCCCTGGCCAGTAAGTGAATGGATTAGTCCGCTCCCCAGATTTGATGTGTCTTTCCCCTGGCCAGTACGTGAATGGATTAGTACCCTCTCCAGATTTGATGTGTCTTTCCCCTGGCCAGTAAGTGAATGGATTAGTTCCCTCTCCTGGTTTGAGTATGTCTTTCCCCTGGCCAGTAAGTGAATGGATTAGTTCCCTCTCCAGAGTTGAGTGTGTCTTTCCCCTGGCCAGTTGTGAGTGGATTAGTTCCCTCTCCAGATTTGATGTGTCTTTCCCCTGGCCAGTAAGTGAATGGATTAGTTCCCTCTCCAGAGTTGAGTGTGTCTTTCCCCTGGCCAGTAAGTGAATGGATTAGTTCCCTCCCCAGATTTGATGTGTCTTTCCCCTGGCCAGTAAATGAATGGATTAGTTCCCTCTCCTGGTTTGAGTGTGTCTTTCCCCTGGTCAGTAAGTTAATGGGTCAGTTCCCTCTCCTGGTTTGAGTGTGTCTTTCCCCTGGCCAGTAAGTGAATGGATTAGTTCCCTCCGCAGAGTTGAGTATATCTTTCCCCTGGCCAGTAAGTGAATGGATCAGTTCCATGTCCAGAGTTGAGTGTGTCTTTCCCCTGGCCAGTAAGTGAATGGATTAGTTCCCTCTCCTGGTTTGATGTGTCTTTCCCCTGGCCAGTAAGTGAGTGGATTAGTTCCCTCTCCTGGTTTGAGTGTGTCTTTCCCCTGGCCAGTAAGTGAATGGATTAGTTCCCTCTCCAGTGTTGAGTGTGTCTTTCCCCTGGCCAGTAAGTGAATGGATTAGTTCCCTCTCCAGAGTTGAGTGTGTCTTTCCCCTGGCCAGTAAGTGAATGGATTAGTTCCCTCTCCAGATTTGATGTGTCTTTCCCCTGGCCAGTAAGTGAATGGATTAGTTCCCTCTCCAGAGTTGAGTGTGTCTTTCCCCTGGCCAGTTGTGAATGGGTTAGTTCCCTCTCCAGAGTTGAGTGCGTCTTTCCCCTGGCCAGTTGTGAATGGATTAGTTCCCTCTCCAGATTTGATGTGTCTTTCCCCTGGCCAGTAAGTGAATGGATTAGTTCCCTCTCCAGTGTTGAGTGTGTCTTTCCCCTGGCCAGTTGTGAATGGGTTAGTTCCCTCTCCAGAGTTGAGTGTGTCTTTCCCCTGGCCAGTAAGTGAATGGATTAGTTCCCTCGCCAGAGTTGAGTGTGTCTTTCCCCTGGCCAGTTGTGAATGGGTTAGTTCCATGTCCAGAGTTGAGTGTGTCTTTCCCCTGGCCAGTTGTGGATGGATTAGTTCCCTCTCCACAGTTGAGTGTGTCTTTCCCCTGGCCAGTAAGTGAATGGATTAGTCCCCTCCCCAGATTTGATGTGTCTTTCCCCTGGCCAGTAAGTGAATGGATTAGTTCCCTCTCCAGAGTTGAGTGTGTCTTTCCCCTGGCCAGTTGTGAATGGGTTAGTTCCCTCTCCAGAGTTGAGTGTGTCTTTCCCCTGGCCAGTTGTGAATGGATTAGTCCCCTCTCCAGATTTGATGTGTCTTTCCCCTGGCCAGTAAGTGAATGGATTAGTTCCCTCTCCAGTGTTGAGTGTGTCTTTCCCCTGGCCAGTAAGTGAATGGATTAGTTCCCTCGCCAGAGTTGAGTGTGTCTTTCCCCTGGCCAGTTGTGAATGGGTTAGTTCCATGTCCAGAGTTGAGTGTGTCTTTCCCCTGGCCAGTTGTGGATGGACTAGTTCCCTCTCCAGAGTTGAGTGTGTCTTTCCCCTGGCCAGTAAGTGAATGGATTAGTCCCCTCCCCAGATTTGATGTGTCTTTCCCCTGTCCAGTTGTGGATGGTTATCTACCCTAAAGAGCTTCGACTATGGTTTTCTTTTGTCCAGAAAGTGAATACATATTTCACAATCCAGATTTGAGTATTTTCCCCTGTCGAATTGGGAATGGATCCTATCCCTGTCGAGATTTCGGTGTGTTGTGTGTTATCCCACTCCAGTTGTGAGAGAGTATTTCCTCTCACCAGTAGTGAATGGGTCAGTTCCCTCTCCTGATTTGAGTGCGCCTTTTCGCTGTCCAGATATGAATGGCCAGTTTCCTGTCCAGTTCCAGAGACTATTTCCTCTAATCAGTATTGAAAGGGTCATTTTCCTCTCCAGGGTTTAGTGTGGCTTCTCCCTGTCACTGTGAATGGGTCAGTTCCGTCTCCAGGTTCGAGCATGTCTAATCCCAGTCCAGTAAGTGAATGAGTTACTTCCTCCTCCAGATTGGAGTGTGCCTTTCCACTGTCCAGTTGTGAATGTGACAATTCCCATCCAGATTTCTCCTGTCCAGTTGAGGATGGATGAGTTCCCTAAACAGCTTCGACTGTGATGTACTGTTGCCCAGAAAGTGAATGGGTCAGTTCCCTCTCCAGACCTGAGTTTGTCTATCATCTGGTCAGTAAGTGAATGAGTTACTTCCCTCTCCAGTTTGGAATGTGCCTTTCCACTGTCCAATTGTGAATATGTCAGTGCCCTAACAGATTTGGCTGTGGTTTTCATTAGTCCAGAAAGGGAATGGGTGAGTTCTCTCATCCAGATTTGAGTGTCTTTCCCCTGTCCTTTTGAGGATGGATCAGTACGCTAAACAGCTCGACTGTCATTTACTTTTGACCAGAGAATGGTCAATGCCCTCTCCAAATTGAAGTGTTCTCCCGATCCAGTTGTGAATGGATCAGTTCCCTGTCCAGATGTGAGTGTGTTTTTCTCTGTCCAGTTGTGAATGGATCAGTTCCCTGTCCAGATGTGAGTGTGTTTTTCCCTGTCCAGTTGCGAATAGATCAGTTCCCTGCCCAGATTTTAGTGTTTTTCCCTGTCCAGTTGTGAATGGATCAGTACCCATGGATCAGTTGTGAATGGATCAGGCAGCACGGTAGCATGGTGGTTAGCATAAATGCTTCACAGCTCCAGGGTCCCAGGTTCGGTTCCTGGCTGGGTCACTGTCTGTGCGGAGTCTGCACGCCCTCCCCGTGTGTGCATGGGTTTCCTCAGGGTGCTCTGGTTTCCTCCCACAGTCCAAAGATGTGCGGGTTAGGTGGATTGGCCATGCTAAATTGCCAGTAGTGTCCTAAAAAAGTAAGGTGGGTGTGTGTGGGGTGGGGGGGGGGGTTGTTGGGTTACTGGTATAGGGTGGATACGTGGGTTTGAGTAGGGTGATCATTGCTCGGCACAACGTCGAGGGCTGAAGGGCCTGTTCTGTGCTGTACTGTTCTATGTTCTATGTTCTATGTACCCTGTCCAGTATTGAGTGTGTCTTTCCCCTGTCCATTTGTGAATGGGTCTGTTCCCTGTACAGTATTGAATGTGTCTTTCGCCTTCCAGTTGTGAATGGGTCAGTTCCCTATCCAGATTTGCGAATCGTTTCACTGCCCAGTCGTGAATGGGTCAGTTCTCTCACAACAGTGTGTGTCTTTTCCCTGTCCAGTTGTGAATGGGTCAGTTCCCTATCCAGATTTGTGTATCTCTATTCTCTGTCCAGTAAGTGAATGAGTTACTTCCTCCTACAGATTGGAGTGTGCCTTTCTACTGTCCAGTTGTGAATATGTCAATGCCCATCCTGATTTCTCCTGTCCAGTTGAGGATGGATCAGTTCCCTAAACAGCTTCGACTGTGGTGAACTGTTGCCCAGAATATGAATGGGTCAGTTCCCTCTCCAGATTTGACTCTCTTTCCCCGTCCAGTTGTGAATGTTTCAGTACCTAATGTGCTTCGACTAATGTTTTCTCTTGTCCAGATAGTGAATAGACAATTTACACTCCAGTTTGAATATTTTCCCCTGTCCAGTTATGAATGGATCCGATTTCTGTCGAGATTTCAGTGTGTCTTTTCCCTGTCCAGTTGTGAGGGAGTATTTCCTCTCTCCAGTAGTTTAAGGGTCAGTTCCCTCTCCTGATTTGAGTGCGCCTTTCCCCTGTCCAGATATGAATGTCCAGTTTCCTGTGCAGATTTGAGTGTGCCATTCCCATGTCAAGTTCTGAATGGGTCAGTTCCATGTCCAGATTTAAGTGTGTCTTTATAAAGTCCAGTTGTGAATGGGACAGTTCACTGTCCAGATTTGAGAGAGCCTTTTCACTGTCCTGCTGTGAATGGGTTACTTCCTCCTCCAGATTGAAGTGTGCCTTTCCACTGTCCTGTTGTGAATATGTCAATGCCCATCATGATTTCTCCTGTCCAGTTGAGGATGGATCAGTTCCCTAAACAGCTTCGACTGTGATGTACTGTTGCCCAGAAAGTGAATGGTCAATTCCCTCTCCAGATTTGACTCTCTTTCCCCGTCCAGTTGTGAATGAATCAGGTCTCTGTCCAGATTTGAGTGTGTCTTTCTCCTGTCCAGTAGTGAATGTTTCAGTACCCTAAAGTGCTTCAACTATGGTTTTCTCTTGCCCAGAAAGTGAACAGACAATTTACACTCCAGATTTGAGTATTTACACCCGTCCAGTTGTGAATGGATCCGATCCCTGTCCAGATGTCAGTGTGTCTTCTCCCTATCCAGTTGTGAGAGTGTATTTACCATCTCCAGTAGTGAATGGGTAAGTTCCCTCTCCTGTTATGAGTGTGCCTTTCCTCTGTCCAGGTATGAATGACCAGTTACCTGTCCAGTTCGAGAAAGTATTTCCCCTATTCAATAGTGAATGGGTCTGTTCCCTCTCCACGGTTGAGTGTGGCTTTTCCCTATCCAGTTGTGAGAGTGTATTTACCATCTCCAGTAGTGAATGGGTCAGTTCCCTCTCCAGGTTTGAGCATGTCTAACCTCTGTCCAGGAAGTGATTAAGTTATTTCCTTCTCCTGATTGGCGTGTGTCATTTTGCTATCCAATTGTGAGTGAGTGAGTTCCCTGTCCGGATTTGAGCGTGCCTTTTCCATGTCCAGTTCTGAATGGGTCAGTACCCTGGCCAGATTTGAGTGTGTCTTTTCCCTGTCCATTAGTGAATGGGTCAGTTCCCTTTCCAGATTTGAGTGTGCCTTTCCCATGTCCAGTAGTGAATGGGTCAGTTCCCTGTCAATATATAAGTGTGCCTTTCCTCTGTCCAGTAGTGAATGGGTGAGCTCCCTCATGCTGATTTGAGTGTCTTTCTAGTCCAGTTGAGGATGGATCAGTACCCGATACAGCTCGACTGTCATTTTCTTTTGTCCAGAAAGTGAATGGTCAATGCACTCTCCAGATTCCAGTGTCTTTCCCCAGTCCAGTTGTGAATGGATCAGTTCCCTGTCCAGATTTGAGTGTGTCTTTCCCCTGTCCAGTTGTGAATGGGTCAGTTCCCTCTCCAGGTTTGAGTGTGTCTTTCCTCTGTCCTCTTGTGAATGGGTCAGTTCCCTCTCCAGGTTTGAGTGTGCCTTTTCCCTGTCCAGATGTGTATGGGTCAGTTCCCTCTCCAGATTAAATGTCTTTCCCCTGTCCAGTTGTGAATGGATCAGTACTCTGTCCAGATTTGAGTGTGTCTTTCCCCTGTCCAGTTGTGAATGGGTCAGTTCCCTCTCCAGGTTTGAGTGTGTCTTTCCCCTGTCCAGTTGTGTATGAGTCAGTTCCCTCTCCAGATTAAATGTCTTTCCCCTGTCCAGGAGTGAATGGTTCAGTTCCCTCTCCAGGTTTGACTATGTCTAATCTCTGTCCAGTAAGTGAATGAGTTACTTCCTCCTCCAGATTGGAGTGTGCCTTCCACTGTCCAGTTGTGAATGTGTCAATTCCCATCCTGATTTCTCCTGTCCAGTTGAGGATGGATCAGTTCCCTAAACAGGTTTGACTGTGATGTACTGTTGTCCAGAAAGTGAATGGTCAATGCCCTCTCCAGATTTGACTCTCTTTCCCCGTCCAGTTGTGAATGGATGAGTTCCCTGTCCAGATTTTAGTGTGTCTTTCCCCTGCCCAGTTGTGGATGTTTCAGTTCCCTAAATTGCTTCAAATATGGTTTTTCTTGTCCAGAAAGTGAACAGACAATTTACACTCCAGATTTGAGAATGTCCTCCTGTCCAGTTGTGAATGCATTCGATCTGTATGGAGATTTCAGTGTGTCTTCTCTCTCTCCAGTTGTGAGAGTGTATTTCCCCTCTCCAGTAGTGGATGGGTCAGTTCCCTCTCCTGATTTGAGTGTGCCTTTCCTCTGTCCAGATATGAATGGCGAGTTTCCTGCCCAGTTCCAGAGAGTATTTCCTCTATTCAGTAGTGAATCGGCCAGTTCCCTCTCCAGGGTTGAGTGTGGCTTTTCCCTGTCGTTGTGAATGGGTCAGTTCCCTCTCCAGGGTTGAGTGTGTCTAACCTCTGTCCAGGAAGTGATTAAGTTATTTCCTTCTCCAGACTGGCGTGTGTCATTTTGCTGCCCAGTAGTGAGTGGATCAGTACCCTGTCCAGATTTGAGTGTGCCTTTCCATGTCCAGTTCTGAATGGGTCAGTTCCCTGTCCAGATTTGTGTGTCTTTTTCATGTCCAGTTGAGAATGGGTCAGTTCCCTGTCAAGACTTGAGCGTTCCTTTCACTCCCCAGTTCTGAATGGATGAGTTCCCTGTCCAGTTTTGAGCGTGTATTTTCCATGTCCATTTGTGAATGGGTCAGTTCCCTCTCCTGGTTTGAGTGTGCCTTTTCCGTGTCCAGTTGTGAATGGGTCAGTTCCCTTTCCAGATTTCAGTGTGTCTTTTCCCTGTCCAGTAGTGAATGTGTCAGTTCCCTCTCCAGATTTAAGTGTGTCTTTATCATGTCCAGTTGTGAATGGGTCAGTTCCATGTCCAGATTTGAGTTTGTCTTTTACCTGTCCAGTAGTGAATGGGTCAGTACCCTCTCCAGATTTGAGAGTGTCTTTTACCTGTCCAGTAGTGAATGGGTCAGTTCCCTCTCCAGATTTGAGAGTGTCTTTTACCTGTCCAGTAGTGAATGGGTCAGTTCCCTCTCCAGGTTTGAGAGTGCCTTTTCCATGTCTAGTTTTGAATGAGTCAGTTCCCTCACCAGATTTCAGTATGTCTATCCTCTGTCCCATAAGTGAATGAATTACTTCCTCCTCCAGATTGGAGTGTGCATTTCCACTGTCCAGTTGTGAATGTGTCAGATCCCAATCCAGATTTGAGTGTGTCATTCCCCTGTCCAGTTGTGGTTGGATCAGTACCGAAGCAGGTTTGATTGTGTTTTTCTTATCTCCCGAAAGCGAATGGTCAATTTACACTAAATATTTGAGTGTTTTCCTCTGTCCAGTTGTGAATGGGTCAGTTCCCTGTCGAAATATCAGTGTGTCTTTCCCCTCACCTGTTGTGATGGAGTATTTCCCCTCATCAGTAGTGAATCTTCCAGATTTGAGCGTGTCTTTCCCCTGCTCAATTATCAATGGGTTCTGTCTGTATCCAGATTTGAGTGTACCTTGCGCCTGCCCACTTGTGGAAAGATCAATTTGCTGCCCAGATTGGTGTGTGACTTTCCCCTGTCCAGTTTTGTACGGGTTGTTTCCTGTCCAGATTTGAATGTGTCTTTCACCTGCCCAGAAAGTGAATGAGTTACTTCCTTCTCCAGATTAGAGTGTGCTTGCCATTGTCCAGATATCAATGGGTCAGTTCCCTATGCCAGATTTTATTGTGCCTTTCCCCTGTCCACATATGTATTTTCCCTGTCCAGTAGTGAATGGGTCAGTTCCCTCTCCAGTTATGAGTTTGTCTATCCTCTGTCACTAAGTGAATGAGTTACTTCCCTCTCCAGTTTGGGGTGCGCCTTCCCATTGTCGAATTGTGAATGTGTCAGTTCCTCATCCAGATTTGAGTGTGTCTTACTCCAGTCCATTTGAGGATGGATCAGTACCCTAAACAACTTCGACTGTCATTTACCTTTGACCAGAGAATGGTCAATGCACTCTACAGATTTGATTGTTATCCCCTGTCCAGTTATGAATGGATCAGTTCCCTTTCCAGATTTGAGTGTGTCTTTTCCCTGTCCAGTTATGAATGGATCAGTTCCCTTTCCAGATTTGAGTGTGTCTTTTCCCTGTCCCGTTGTGAATGGGTCAGTTCCCTCTCCTGAATGAGTGTGTCTTTTCCCTGTCCAGATGTGTATGGGTCAGTTCCCTCTCCAGATTTGAGTGTGTCTTTTACCTGTCCAGATGTGTATGGGTCAGTTCCCTCTCCAGATTTGAGTATGTCTATCGTCTGTCCAGTAAGTGAATGAATTACTTCCTCCTCCAGATTGGAGTGTGCCTTTCCACTGTCCAGTTGTGAATGTGTCAATTCCCATCCAGATTTATCCTGTCAGTTGAGGATGTTTCAGTGCCCTAAAGTGCTTCCCATTCACCTGAAGAAGGAGCCGTGCTCCGAAAGCTCGTGTTTGAAACAAACCTGTTGGACTTTAACCTGGTGTTGTAAGACTTCTTACTAAAGTGCTTCGACAATGGTTTTCTCTTGACCAGAAAGTGAATAGATAATTCACACTCCAGATTTGAGTATTTTCCCCTGTACAGTTGTGAATGGATCCGATTCCTGTCGATATTTCAGTGTGTCTTCTCCCACCAGTTGTGAGAGTGTATTTCCCTTCTCCAGTAGTGAATGGGTCAGTTCCCCCTCCTGAATGGTCAATGCCCTCTCCAGATTTGACTCTCTTTCCCTGTCCAGTTGTGAATGGATCAGTTCCCTGTCCAGATTTGAGTGTGTCTTTCCCCTGACCAGTAGTGGATGTTCCAGTACCTAATGTGATTTGACTAATGTTTACTCTTGTACAGAAAGTGAATAGACAATTTACACGCTAGATTTGAGTATTTTGCCCTGTCCAGTTGTGAATGGATCCGATCCCTGTCGATATTATCCCTCTCCAGTTGTGAGAGTGTATTTCCCATCTCCAGTAGTGAATTGGTCAGTTCCCTCTCCTGATTTGAGTGTGCCTTTCCTCTGTTCAGATATGAATGGCCAGTTCCCTGTCCAGTTCAAGAGAGTATTTCCTCTATTCAGTAGTGAATGGGTCTGTTCCCTCTCCAGGGTTGAGTGTGGCTTTTCCCTGTCGTTGTGAATGGGTCAGTTCCCACTCCGTGGTTCAGTGTGTCTAACCTCTGTCCAGTAAGTGAATAAGTTATTTCCTTCTCAGATTGGCCTGGGTTTCTTTGCTGTCCAGTTGTGAATGGGTCAGTCCCTCTCCAGGTTGGGTGTGTCTTTTTGCTGTCCAGTTGTGACTGGGTCAGTTCCCTCTCCAGATTGGGTGTGTCTTTTTGCTGTCCATTTGTGAGTGGGTCAGTTCCCTGTGCAAATTTGAGAGTGCCTGTTCCCCTGCCAGTAGTGAATTGGTCAGCTCCTCTCCAGATTTGAGTCTGCCTATCCTCTGTCCAGTAAATTAATGAGTTATTTCCTCCTCCAGATTGGAGTGTGCCTGTCCGCTGTTCAATTGTGAATGGGTTAGTTTCCTTTCCAGATTTCAGTGTGTCTTTCTCCTGTCCAGTTATGGATGGATCAGTACCCTAAACAGATTTGACTGTGGTTTTCTTTTGTCCAGAAAGTGAATGGTCAGTTCCCTCTCCAGATTTGAGTGTTTTCCCCTGTCCGGTTCTGAATGGGTCAGTTCCATGTCGAAATTTCAGTGGGTCTTTCCCCTATCCACTCCTGAGTGAGACTTTCTCCTCTCATGTTGTGAATGGCTCAGCCCCTGTCCAGATTTGAATGTCCCTTCCCCCTCTCCTGTTGTGAATGTGTCAGTTCCCTGACCAGATTGAGTGTGCATTCCCCCTGTCAAGTTGTGAATGCGTTTGTTCTTAATCCAGATTTGAAGATGTATTTCCCCATTCTAGATTTGAAATGGTCAGTTCCTTCTTCCAGATTTGATTGTGTCTTCCCCCTGGTCAATTATGAATGGGTCATTTACAGTTGGGCCGTGTCTGCATCCAGAATTGAGTGTGGCTATCACTGTCCACTTGTGGTCAGATCAATTCCCTGTCCAGATTGGTGTGTGGCTTTCCACAGTCCACTTGTGAATATGTGAGTTCCCCTCTATGTTCGAGTGTGTCTTTCCCCTGTCCATTTGTGAGGTAGTCTTTCCCCTATCCTGCTGTGAATGGGTCGGTTCCCTCTTCCAGTTTTCAGTGTGTCTATCCCTTGTCTGATTGTGAAAGGGTCAGTTCCCTGTTCAGTTTTGAGTGTGTCTTTCCCCTGTCCAGCAGTGAATGGGTCTGTTCCTAGTCCAGCTGTGAGTTCGCCTTTCACCTGTCCAGCGGTGGATGGGCCTGTTCCAAGTCCAGATGTGATTTTGCCTTTCACCTGTCCAGCGGTGGATGGGTTAGTTCCCTCAACATATTTCATTGTGTCTTTTCTCTGTTCTGCACTGAATCGTCAAATCTCTATCCAGGATTGACTGTGCCTTCCCCTTGTCTAGTTAAATATGGTCAGTTCCCTGTCCAGTTGGAGGGAGTCTTTCCCCTATCCATTTGTGAATGCTGGAAAATCTCAGCAAGTCTGGCAGCATCTGGAGGGAGAGAAAAGAGCGAACGTTTCGGGTCCGATGTCTCTTTGTCCAAGCTCCATCTTTGGATCACAACTCACTTCTCCATCACATCTCATTTACATCGTTCTATCTTTGACAAAGAGTCATCGGACTGGAAACGTTAGCTCTTTTCTCTCCCTCCAGATGCTGCCAGACTTGCTGAGATTTTCCAGCATTTTCCCTTACGTTTTGTCTGTGTCCAGATGTGAGTGTGGCTATCGCCTGTCCACTTGTGGTAAGGTCAGTTCCCTGCCCAGATTGGTGTGTGCCTTTCCACTGTCCAGATTTGTGTGTTCGGTTCCCTGTCCAGATTTGAGAGTGCCTTCACATGTCCGGATGTGAATGGTTACTTCCCTATTGGTTTCAGTGTATCTTTCCCCTGTCCAGTTGTGAATGGGTCTGTTCCCAGTCGAGATGTGAATGCCTTTCACCTGTCCAGTGGGTCAGTTCCTAAAACATATTTTATTGTGTCTTTGCCATCTTCAGCGCTGAATGGTCAAATCTATTTCCAGATATAAGCGTTCCGTTCCACTGTCCAGTAATGAATGACCAGTTTCCTGACCAGTTTGAGGGAGTCTTTCCCCCATCTAATTGAAACTGGTCAGTTCCCTCTCCAGATTTGAGTGTGTTTTTCTCCTGTTCAGTTGTGAATGGGTTTGTCCCCTGTTGATCTTTCAGTGTGGCTTTCCACTGTTCTGTTATGAAAGTTTACATCACTGTCCGGATTTTAGTATGTTTGTACCCTGTCTAGTTCTGAATGTGTCAGTTCCTCTCTAGATTTGAGTGTACCTTTCACTGTCCAGCTGTGAATGGGTCAGGCCCCTCTCCAGATCTGAGTGTGCCTTACCCCTGACCAGTAAGTGAATGAGTTAGTTAATTCTCCAAATTGGAGTGTGCCTTTCCACTGTCCAGATTTGAATGTGTCAGTTTCCTCTCTAGATTCGAACGTGCCTTTCCCCTGTCCAGTTGTAAATGGGTCAGTTCTCTCTCAAGATCTGAATGAGTTTTCCCTGTCCAGTAAGTGAATGAGTTAGTTCCATCTCCAGGTTTGAGCGTGTCTTTCCCATGTCCAGATGTGAATGTTTCAGCTCCCTGTCCAGATGTGTGTGTCTTTCCCCTGCCCAGTTGTGGATGGATCAGTACCTTAAACAGCCTTGATTGTGTTTTTCTTTGGTCCAGAAAGTAAATGGACAATTCACGCTGTAGATTTGAGTATTTGTCCCTGTCCAGTTGTGAATTGATAAGTTGAATTCCGAGATTTCAGTTTGCCTTTCCCCTGTCCAGTTGTGAGGCAGTATTTCGCCTCTCCAGTTGTGGATAGGTCAGTTCCCTCTTCCAGATTTGAGTGTTTCTGCCCCCTGCTCTATTAGGAATGGGTCGTGTCTGTGTCAGATTTGATTGTGGCAAACACCTGTCCGCTTGTTTAAGGTCAGTTCCCTGCTCGGATTTGTGTGTGACTTTCCCCTGTCCAGTTGTCAATGAGTCAGTTCCCTTTCCATATTTTAGTCTCCCATTCCCCTGTCCACATATGAATGGACAGTACCCCAACCATTTTCCAGTGACGGACAGGGGAAAATATCCAAGTCTGTAGTGTGAATTGAGAGCGCCTATTACCTGTCCACTTGTGGTAAGGTCAGTTCCTTGCACAGGTTGCTGTGTGACTTTCCACTGTCCAGTTTGTATGGGCAGTTCCCTGTCCAGATTGGAGTGTGCCTTCACACGTCCTGTTGTGAATGTGTCAGTTCCCATCCAAATTTGAGTATGTCTTTCCCCTGTCCATTTGTGGATGGATCAGTGCGGTAAACAGCTTCGACTGTGGTTTGCTTTGTCCAGAAAGTGAATGGTCAATTCCTTCTCCAGATTTGAGTGTTTCCCCCTGTCCAGTTGTGAGTGTGCTTATCGCCTGTCCACTTGTGGTCAGGTCAGTTCCCTGCCTGATTGGTGTGTGACTTTCCCCTGTCCAGTTATGTATGGTCGGTTCGCTGTCCAGATTTGAGTGTGCTTCACATATACAGATGTGAATGGTTCGGTTCGCTGTCCAGATTTGAGTGTGCCTTCACATATACAGATGTGAATGGTTCGGTCCCTGTTTAGGTTTGAGTGTGCTTTCACATATACAGATGTGAATGGTTCGTTCCCTGTTTAGGATTGAGTGTGCCTTCACATATACAGATGTGAATGGTTCGGTCCCTGTTTAGGTTTGAGTGTGCCTTCACATATACAGATGTGAATGGTTCGGTTCGCTGTCCAGATTTGAGTGTGCCTTCACATATACAGATGTGTATGGTTTGGTCCCTGTTTAGGATTGAGTGTGCCTTCACATATACAGATGTGAATGGTTTGGTCCCTGTTTAGGTTTGAGTGTGCCTTCACATATACAGATGTGAATGGTTTGGTCCCTGTTTAGGATTGAGTCTGCCTTCACATATACAGATGTGTATGGTTTGGTCCCTGTTTAGGATTGAGTGTGCCTTCACATATACAGTTGTTAATGGTTCGGTCCCTGTTTAGGTTTGAGTGTGCCTTTCCCCTGAGCAGTTGTGAATGGATCTGCTCCCAGTCGAGATGCGAATACCTTCCACCTGCCAACTGGTGGATGGGTCAGTTGCCAAAACATATTTTATTGTGTCTTTGACGTCTTCAGCTCAGAATGGTCAATTCTCTTTCCATATGTATGTGTTATGTTCCAGTGTCCAGTTAGGAATGGTTAGTTCCCTGTCCAGTTTGAGGGAGTCTTTGCCCCATCCCGTTGTATATGGTCAGTTCACTCTCCAGATATGAGTGTGTTTTTCTCCTATTCAGTTGTGAATGGGTGAGTTCCCTTTCGAGATTTGAGTGTGGCTTTCCACTGTTCTGTTTTGAAAGTTTACTTCACTGTCCGGTTTGAGTGTGTTTGTACCCTGTCCAGTTCTGGATGTGTCAGTTCCACTCCAGGTTTGAGCGTGTTCTTCCCCTCTCCAGATATGAATGCTCTGTACCCTTTCCAGTTTGAGAGCGTATTTTCCCAAATCAGTTGTAAATTGTTTGGGTCCCTCTCCAGTTCTTTTTTTTTTAATTTAGTGTACCCAATCATTTTTCCAATTAAGGGGCAATTTAGAGTGGCCAATCCACCTAGCTTTCACGTTTTTGGGTTGTGGGGCGAAACCCACGCAAACACGGGGAGAATGTGTAAACTCCACACGGACAGTGACCCAGAGCCGGGATCGAACCTGGGACCTCAGCGCCGTGAGGCCGCAGTGCTAACCCACTGCGCCACCGTGCTGCCCCCCCCTCTCCAGTTCTGAGTGTGTCTTTCACTGTCCAGATGTAAATGGGTCAGACCCCTCTCCAGATCTGAAGTGAATGAGTTAGTTAATTCTCCAAGTTGGAGTTGTTCCTTTCCACTGTCCAGATTTGAATGTGTCAGTTCCCTCTCCAGATCCGAATGTGCCTTTCCCTTGTCCAGTTTTAAATGGGTCAGTTCCCTCTCCAGATCCGAATGTGCCTTTCCCTTGTCCAGTTTTAAATGGGTCTGTTCCCTCTCAAGATCTGAATGTTGTTTTTTTCCCTGTCCAGTAAGTGAATGAGTTAGTTCCTTCTCCAGATTGGAGTGTGCATTTCCACTGTCCTGATATGAATGTGTCAGTACCTTAAATAGCCTTGATTGTATTTTCCTTTTGATTGAATGGCCAATTCACGCTCCATAGTTATTTGGAGATATAAAATTGGAGATTTTATTAACTAAAAGATTTACTGCCTTTTCCAGATTGGAGTGTGCCTTTCCACTATCCAGTTGCGAATGTGTCACTTCCCCGACCTGATTTGTGTATCTTTTGCCCCTGTACAGTTGTGAATTGGTCCCAAATTTGAGTATGTATTTTTCTGATCCAGTAATGAATGGGTCATCTACGTGTCTGTGCGGAGTCTGCACGTCCTCCCCGTGTGTGCGTGGGTTTCCTCCGGGTGCTCCGGTTTCCTCCCACTGTCCAAAGATGTGCGTATTAGATGGATTGGCCATGCTAAATTGCCCATAGTGTCCTAAAAAACAATGTTAAGGGGGGGGGGGGGTGTTGGGTTACGGGTATAGGCTGGATACGTGGGGTTCAGTAGGGTGATCATTGATCGGCACAACATCGAGGGCCGAAGGGCCTGTTCTGTGCTGTACTGTTCTATGTTCTATGTTCTATGTGTCCAGATTTGACTTTGCTCATCGTCTGTCCATTTGTGGTTGGATCAGTTCCCCTCCAGATTTGAGTGTGTCTTTCCCCTGTCCAGTTGTAAATGGGTCAATTCTCTGTCCAGATTTGAGTGTGTCTTTCCCCTGTCCAGTTGTAAATGGGTTAATTCCCTGTCCAGATTTGAGTGTGTCTTTCCCCTGCCCAGTTGTAAATAGGTCAGTTCCCTGTCCAGGTTTGAGTGTGTCTTTCCCCTGTCCAGTTGTGAATGGATTAGTTCCCTGTCCAGATTTGAGTGTGTCTTTCCCCTGACCAGTTGTGAATGGGTCAGTACCCTGTCCATATTTGAGTGTGTCTTTCCCCTGACCAGTTGTAAATGGGTCAGTTCCCTGTCCTGATTTGAGTGTGTCTTTCCCCTGTCCAGTTGTGAATGGGTCAATTCCCTGTCCAGATTTGAGTGTGTATTTCCCATGTCCAGTTGTGAATAGGTCAATTCCCTGTCCAGATTTGAGTGTGTCTTTCCCCTGTCCAGTTGTGAATGGGTCAGTTCCCTGTCCTGATTTGAGCATCCCTTTAACCTGCCCAATTGTAACCGATTCAGTTCCCTCTCCAGATTTGAATGCGCCTTTCACTGTCCAGTAAGCGAATGAGTTACTTCCTTCTCCAGATTGGAGTGTGCATTTTCAATGTTCAGTTGTGAATTCGTCAGTTCCGTCTTCCAGATTTGAATGTGCCGTTCCCCTGTCCAGTAAATTAATGAGACAGTTACTGTTGTGGTTGGAGGATGCCTTTCCACTGGCCAGTTGTGAATGTGTCAGATCCCCGTCCAAATTGGAGTGTCATTCCCCTGTGCAGTTGTAGATGGATCAGTATCCTAAACAGCTTTAATGGTGTTTTTCCTTTTCCCAGAAAGTGAATAGTCAATTCCCTCCCCAGATTTGAGTGTGCCTTTCCTCTATCCACTTGTGAGGGAGTCTTTACGCTCTCCAGTTGCGAATGGGTCAGTTTTGAATGTGTCTTTATCCTGTCCAGCAGTGAATGGGTCTGTTCCCAGTCCAGATGTGAGTGCGCCTTTCACCTGTCCAGTTGTGGATAGGTGAGTACCCGAACCAAATTTCATTGTGTCTAGCCCCTGTTCTACGCTGAATGGTCAATTCTCTTTCCAGGTTTGCCTGTACCTTCCCCCTGTCTAGTTATGAATGGTCAGTTCCCTGTCCAGTTTGAGGGAGTCTTCCTCTACATCAAGTTGTAAATGGATCAGCTCCCTCTCGAGATTTGAGTGTGCCTTTCCCTTGCCTAAGTTGTGAATGTGTGAGTTCCCCTCCATATTCAAGTGTGTCTTTCCCCTGTCCATTTGTGAGGGAATCGTTCCCCTATCCTGTTGTGAATGGGTCACTTCCCTCCTCCAGTTTTGAGTGTGTATTTCCCCCCAATGATTGTGAATGGGTCAGTTACCTGTCTCGATTTGAATAATTTTTCCCCTATCCAGTTGAGGTTGGGTCAGCTTCCTTGGCAGATTTGGGTGTGACTTTCCCCTGTCCAGCAGTAAATGGGTCTGTTCCCAGTCCAGAGGTTTGTGAGCCTTTCACCTGTCCAGTTGTGGATGGGTCAGTTCCCGAAACAGATTTGATTGTGTCTTTCCCCTGTTCTGCGCTGAATGGTCAATTCTCTTTCCAGGTTTGACTGTGCCTTCCCTCTATCCAATTATGAATGGTCAGTTCCCTGTCCAGTTTGAGGGAGTCTTTCCCCCATCCAGTTGTGAGTGGGTCAGATCTCTCTCCAGATTTGAGTCTGCTTTCCCCGGTCCAGTTGTGAGTGAGTCAGATCTCTCTCCAGATTTGAGTCTGCCTTTCACCTGTCCAGTTGTGAGTGAGTCAGATCTCTCTCCAGATTTGAGTGTGCCTTTCCCCGGTCCAGTTGTGAGTGGGTCAGATCTCTCTCCAGATTGGAGTCTGCCTTTCCCCTGTCCAGTTGTGAGTGGGTCAGATCTCTCTCCAGATTTGAGTCTGCCTTTCACCTGTCCAGTTGTGAGTGAGTCAGATCTCTCTCCAGATTTGAGTGTGCCTTTCCCCTGTCCAGTTGTGAGTGAGTCAGATCTCTCTCCAGATTTGAGTGTGCCTTTCCCCTGTCCAGTTGTGAGTGAGTCAGATCTCTCTCCAGATTTGAGTCTGCCGTTCCCCGCCCCAGTTGTGTGTGGGTCAGATCTCTCTCCTGACGTGTGTGTGCCTTTCCCCTTTCCAGCTGTGAGTGGGTCAGAACTCTCTACAGATTGGAGTCTGCCTTTCCCCTGTCCACATATGAATGGTCTGTTCAGATTCCAGTTTGAGGGAACTTTTCACCTGTCCAGTTGTGAATGTGTGAATGGGTCAGTCCCCTTTCCAGATTTGAACGTGCCTTTCACCTGTCCAGTGGTGGATGGGTCTGTTCCCATTCCAGATGTGAGTGCGTCTTCCACCTGCCCAGTGGTGGAAGGGTCAGTTCCCTTTCCAGCTTTGAGTGTATTTCCCCTGTCTAGTTCCGAGTGGGTCAGTTCCCTTGTCCAGAATTGAGTGTGTCTGTCTCCTGATCAATTATGAATGGGTCATGTACAGTTGTTAATGGGTTGTGTCTCTCGTCCAGATTGAGGGTGCCTATCGCATGTCCACTTGTGGTGAGGTCAGTTCCCTGCCCAGATGGTGTTTGCCTTTCCACTGTTCAGTTGTGAAAGTTTTCTTCCCTGTGTGGATTTGAGTGTGTTCTTTCCCTATCCAGTTATGAATAGTCAGTTCCTGTGGAGTTTGCACATTCTCCCTGTGTTTGTGTGGGTTTCATCCCCACAATCCACAAATGTGCAAGCTAGGTGGATTGGCCATGCTAAATTGCCCGTCAATGAGAAAAAATGAATTGGGTACTCTAACTTTAAAAAAAAAGAAAAAAAAAAGAATAGTCAGTTCCCTGTTCTGTTTGTGAGATTCTTTCCCCCACCCAGTTGTGAATGGGTCAGATTCCTCCCCAGATGTAAGTGTGCTTTTACTCTGTCTATTTGTGAATGGTCTATTCCCTCTCCAAATTTGAGTGTGTCTTTCCCATGTCCAGCATTGAATAGGTCAGCTCCCTGACGAGATTGCAGTGTGTTATTTCCCTGTCCAGATATGGTTTGTTCCCTTTCCAGTATGAGAGAGTATTTCCCCTGTCCAGTTGTGAATGGGCCAGATGCCTCTCCAGATTTGCAGATTTCAGTGTGTACTTCCACTGTCCAGATATGAATGGTCAGTTCCCCATCCACTTTGAGGGAGTTTTTCCCCTGTTCAAGCTGTGAATGGGTCATTTGCCTCTCCAGATTTGAGTGTGTCTTCCCCCTATTCAATTGTGAGGTAGACTTTCCCTATCCTGTTGTGAATGGGTCAGTTCTCTCCTCCAGATTTGCATGTGTCTTTCCCTATCCTGTTGTGAATGGGTCAGTTCTCTCCTCCAGATTTGCATGTGTCTTTCCACTATCCTGTTGTGCACGGATCAGTTACCTCTCCAGAGTTGGATGTTTTTAACCCTGTCCATTTGTGGTTGGGTCAGTTCCCTTGACAGTTTTGAGTGTGTCTTTCCCCTGTACAGTTGCGAATGGGTCAGTTCCTTGTCGAGATTTGAGTGTGTCTTTCCACTGTGCTGTTGTGAATGAGCCCATTCCCACTCCAGATTCAAGTGTGTATTTCCACTGTCCAATTATGAATGTTCCGGTTCCTTCTCCAGATTCATATGTGCCTTCCCGCTGTCCAGTTGTGAACGTGGCAACTTCCTATCCAGATTTGAGTGAGAATTACCACTGTCCAGTTTTGAATGTGACAGTTCCCGATGAAGATTTGAATGTATGTTTCACTAGTCCACTTGAGGGAGTTTTTCCTCTATCCTGGTGTAAATGGGTCAGATCCCTCTTCCAGATTTGAGTGTGGCTTTCCACCGTCCAGTGATGAATAAGTTAGTTCCCTGACCATATTTGAGTTAGTTTTACTCCTCTCTAGTTGTGAATGGGTCAGTTCTCTGCCGGGATTTGAGTGTGTCTTTCCACTGTCCTGTTGTGAATGAGTCTGTTCCCTCTCCAGATTGGAGTGTGCCTTTCCATTGTCGAGTTGTGAATGAGTCTGTTCCCTCTCCAGATTGGAGTGTGTTTTCCCACTGTCCTGTTGTGAATGAGTCTGTTCCCTCTCCAGATTGGAGTGTGCCTTCCCACTGTCCTGTTGTGAATGAGTCTGTTCCCTCTCCAGATTGGAGTGTGCCTTTCCATTGTCCTGTTGTGAATGAGTCTGTTCCCTCTCCAGATTGGAGTGTGTTTTCCCACTGTCCTGTTGTGAATGAGTCTGTTCCCTCTCCAGATTGGAGTGTGCCTTTCCATTGTCAAGTTGTGAATGGGTTGTTTCCTTCTTTCATATTGGAGTTTGCCTTTCCACTGTCCAGAGGTCTGTTCCCTATCCATTTTGAGATTACTTTCCCTGTCCAGTTGTGAATGTGTCAGTTTTCTCTCCAGATTGGAGTGAGTCTTTCCCCCCTCCATTTTGAATGGGTCAGTTAACGCTCGAGATTTGAATGCATTTTTGCCTGCCCAGTTGTGGTTGGGTCAGTTTCCTTGGCAGATTTGAGTGTGACTTTCCCCTGTCCACCAGTGAATGGGTCTGTTCCCAGTCCAGGGGTTAGTGCGCCTTTCACATGTCCAGTGTTGGATTGGTCATTTCCCACAACATACATTATTGTGTCTTTCTCCTGTTGTGCGCTGAACTGTCAATTCTCTTTGCAGATTTGACTGTGTCTTCCCTCTGTCCAGTTATGAATGGTCAATTCACTGTCCATTTGTGAATGTGTCAGGTCCCATCCCAGGTGTGAGTGAGCCTTTCCCTTGTCCAGTTGTGAATGGGTTCGTTCCCTCTCCAGATTTGAGTTGTCTCTTCCATGTCCAGGTTTGATTCAGTCAGATCACTGTCGAGATTTGACTGTGTCTTTCCTGTCCAGGTATGAATGTTCTGTTCCCTTTCCAGTATGAGGACTTATTTCCCCTGTGCAGTTGTGAATGGGTCAGTTCCCTGTTCAGTTTGATGGATTCTTTTCCCCCACCCAGTTGTGAATGGGTCAGATCCTCCCCAGATGTGAGTGTGCATTTCCCCTGTCCAGTTATCAATGGGCCGTTCCCTCCCCAGATGTGAGTGGGCATTCCCTCTGTCCAGTTATCAATGGGCCGTTCCCTCCCCAGATGTGAGTGGGCATTTCCCCTGTCCAGTTATCAATGGGCCGTTCCCTCCCCAGATGTGAGTGTGCATTTCCCCTGTCCAGTTATCAATGGGCCGTTCCCTCCCCAGATTTGAGTGGGCATTCCCCCTGTGCAGATATCAATGGGCCGTTCCCTCTCCAGATGTGAGTGGGCATTCCCTCTGTCCAGTTATCAATGGGCCGTTCCCTCCCCAGATGTGAGTGGGCATTTCCCCTGTCCAGTTATCAATGGGCCGTTCCCTCCCCAGATGTGAGTGTGCATTTCCCCTGTCCAGTTATCAAGGGGCCGTTCCCTCCCCAGATTTGAGTGGGCATTCCCCCTGTGCAGTTATCAATGGGCCGTTCCCTCCCCAGATTTGAGTGTGCATTTCCCCTGTCCAGTTGTATCTTGATCTTTACTCTAAACAGCTTCAATTATGTTTTTCTTTTGTCCAGAGTGAATTGTCAACTCCCTCTACAGATGTGCATGTTTTCCACTGTCCAGTTGTTAAAGTGATGTTCCTGTCCAGATTTGAGTGTTTTCCCCAATCCAGTTCTGAATGGGTCAGTTCCCTCTTCCAGATTGATGTGTGCCTTTCCCCTGTCCACATATGAATGGTCATTTCCAAGTCCATTTTCAGAGAGTCCTTCCCCTGACTAATTGTTAGTAGTTGTAAAAGTGTAGGTTCCCTCTCCAGAATTGAGTCTGCCTTTCTCCTGCGCAGTTGTAAAAGTGTCAGTTCCCTCTCCAGATTTGAGTGTGCCTTTCTCCTGCGCAGTTGTAAAAGGGTCAGTTCCCCCTCCAGATTTGAGTCTGCCTTTCCCCTGCGCAGTTGTAAAAGGGCCAGTTCCCCCTCCAGATTTGAGTCTGCCTTTCTCCTGCGCAGTTGTAAAAGGGTCAGTTCCCCCTCCAGATTTGAGTCTGCCTTTCTACTGCGCAGTTGTAAAATGGTCAGTTCCCCCTCCAGATTTGAGTCTGCCTTTCTCCTGCGCAGTTGTAAAAGGGTCAGTTCCCCCTCCAGATTTGAGTGTGTCTTTCGCTGTCCAGCTGGAAATGGGCCAGGTCCCTTTCCAGATCTGAATGTCTTGCCCCTCCCCAGTGAGTGAATGAGTCAGTTCCTTCTCCAGGTTGAGGTGTGCCTTTCCACTGTCCAGTTGTGAATGTGTCAGATCCACGTGCAGATTTGAGACTGTCTTTCCCCTGTCCATTTGTGGAGGGAACAGTACCCACAACAGCTTTGAGTGTGTTTTTCTTTTGTCGAGATAGTGATTGGTCAGTTCCCTCTCCAGACTTGTGTGTTTTCCCCTGTTCAGTTGTGAACGGATCAGTACCCTGTCGAGATTTGAGTGTGTCTTTCCATTGTCCCTTTGTGAATGAGTCTGTTCCCTCTCCAGATATGAGTGTGCCTTTCCACTGTCCTGTTGTGAATGGGTCCTTTCCCTCTCCAATATAAATGTTGTCTTTGCCATGTCCAGGTTTGAATAGGTCAGCTCCCTGACGAGATTAAAGAGTGTTATTTCGCTGTCCAGATATGTATGGTTTGTTCCCTTTCCAGTATGAAAGAGTATTTCCCCTGTCCAGTTGTAAATGGGTCAGTTCACTCTCCAGATTTGCAGATTTGAGTGTGTCTTTCCACTGCCCACATATAAATGGTCAGTTCCCCAGACTGTTTGAGGGAGAATTTCCCCTGTCCATTTCTGAATGGGTCATTTACCTCTGCGGGTTTGAGTGTGTCTTTCCCCAATCCACTTGTGAGGGACTCTTTCCCTATCCTGTTGTGAATGGGTCAGTTCTCTCCTCCGGATTTGAGTGTGTCTTTCCCCTATCCTGTTGTGCAAGAGTTTTTCACTGTCTAAACTTGTGTTTGATTCCTGTCCAGTTCTGAATGTGTCAGTTCCACGTCCACATTTAAGTGTGTCTTTGCCATGTACAGTTGTGAATGGAGCAGGTCCATGTTGAGATTTGAGTGTGTCTTTTCACTTTCATGTTGTGAAAATATTGTGCTCTGTCCAGATTTGATTGTATTTGTTCCCTCTCCAGTCCCTAATGTCTCTGTTCATCTCTCAGATTTAGGTATGCCTTTCCCCTGGCCACTTTTGAGGAAGTGTTTCTCCTCCCCAGCTGCGAATGGGTCAGTTTCCTGTTCAGATTTGAATGTGCCTTTCCCTTGTCCAGTTGTGAATGTGTCTGTTCCCTGTACAGATTCGAGTGTCTTTCCCCTGCTCAATTATGAATGGGTCAGCTCTGAATCTGGATTAGAATGTGGCTATCGCCTGTCCATTTGTGGTAAAGTCAGTTCCCTGCCCAGACTGATGTGTGACCTTCCTCTCTCCACTTTTGTATGGTCGGTTCCCTGTGCAGTTCTGAATGGGTCAGTTCCCTCACCAGATTTGAATGTGCCTTTCCCTGTCTAGAAGTGAATGAGTCAGTACCTTCTTCAGATTGGAGTGTGCCTTTCCACTGTGGAATGTGTGAATTGGTCAGTTTCCTCTTCCAGGTTTGAGTGTGTCTTTTCCCTTTTCCAGATGTGAATGGTCAGTTCTCTGTCCAGTTTGATGGAGTTATTCACCTATCCAATTGTGAATGCATCAGTTCCGTCTCCAGATTTGAAGTGTTTTTCCCCTTTCCGGTTCTGGATGAATTTGTACCCTAAACAGCTTTGATTGTGATTTTCTTTTGTCCAGAGAGAGACTGGTCAGTTCCCTCTCCAGACTTGAGTGCTTTCTCCGTCCAGTTGTGAATGGATCAGTTCCCTGTCGAGATTTGAGTGTGTCTTTCCATTGTGCCTTTGTGAATGAGTATGTTCTCTCTCCAGATACGAGTGTGTCTTTCCACTGTCCAGTTGTGCAAGTTTGTTTCCCTGTCCAGACTTGTGTATGTTTGATCCCTGTCCAGTTCTGAATGTAACAGTTCCATGTCTATATTTGTGTGTGTCTTACCCTGTCCAGTTGATAAAGGGTCAGTTCCCTTTACCAGATTTGAGTGCGTCTGTCCGCTGATCAATAATGCATGAGTCATTTACGTGTCCAGCACTGAGCGTGCCTAATGCCTGTCCACATGTGGTGAGGTCAGTTCCCTGCACAGATTGGTGTGTGACTTTCCACTGTTCAGTTGTGAAAGGTTACTTCCCTGTCCTGATTTGAGTGTGCTTTTTCCCGTCCAGTTATGAATGGTCAGTTCCCTGTCCAGTTTGAGGGATTATTCCCCCACCCACATGTGAATAGGTCAGATTCCGCCACAGATGTAAATGTGCCTTTCCCCTATCCAGTTGTGAATGGGTCCGTTCCGTCTCCAAATTTAAGTTGTCTTTCCCATGTCCAGGTTTGAATAGGTCAGCTCCCTAACGAGATTAAAGTGTGTTATTTCCCTGTCCAGATATGAATGGTTTGTTCCCCTTCCAGTTTGAGAGAGTATTTCCCCTGTTGAGCTGTGAATGGGTCAGTTCCCTCTCCAGATTTGCAGATTTGAGTGTGTCTTTCCAATGCCCACATATAAATGGTCAGTTCCCCAGACAGTTTGAGGGAGTATTTCCCCTGTCCACTTGTGAATGGGTCATTTGCCTCTGCAGGTTTGAGTGTGTCTTTCCCCAATCCACTTGTGAGGGAGTCTTTCACTATCCTGTTTTGAATGGGTCAGTTCTCTCCTCTGGATTTGAGTGTGTCTGTCCACTATCCTGTTGTTCAAGCTTTTGTGTCTTTCCACTGTCCTGCTGTGAATGAGTCCATTCCCACTCCAAATTCAAATGTGTATTGCCACTGTCCAGTTATGAATGTGACAGTTCCCCACGCAGATTTGAGTGTGCATTCCCACTGTCCAGTTATGAATGTGACAGTTCCCCATGCAGATTTGAGTGTGCATTCCCACTGTCCAGTTATGAATGTGACAGTTCCGCATGCAGATTTGAGTGTGCATTCCCACTGTCCAGTTATGAATGTGATAGTTCCCCATGCAGATTTGAGTGTGCATTCCCACTGTCCAGTTATGAATGTGACAGTTCCCCATGCAGATTTGAGTGTGCATTCCCACTGTCCAGTTGTGGACGGGGACAGATCCCTGCCTAGATTTGTGTGTGCCTTTCCCCTGTCCAGTTGTGGATGGGGACAGATCCCTGTCCAGATTTGAGTGTGCCTTTCCCCTGTCCAGTTGTGGATGGGGACAGATCCCTGCCTAGATTTGTGTGTGCCCTTCCCCTGTCCAGTTGTGGATGGGGACAGATCCCTGTCCAGATTTGAGTGTGCCTTTCCCCTGTCCAGTTGTGGATGGGGACAGATCCCTGGCCAGATTTGTGTGTGCCTTTCCGTTATGCAGAAGTGAAAGGGTCAGAACTCTCCAGGTGTGTGTGCCGTTCCACTGTCCAGTTCAGAATGTGTCAATTCCCTGTCCAGATTTGAATGTGTGTTTCTGCTATCCAATTGTGAATGGGTCAGTTCCTTGTCCAGATTTAAGTGTGTGTTTCTACTATCCAATTGCGAATGGGTCAGTTCCCTGTCCAGATTTAAGTGTGTGTTTCTACTATCCAATTGTGAATGGGTCAGTTCCCTGTCCAGATTTGAGTGTGCCTTTCCCCTGTTCAGTTGTGGATGTTTCAATACCATAAACAGCTTTGATTGTCTTTTCCTTTTGCCCAGAAAATTAATGGTATTTTCACACTCCAGATTTACATATTTTCCCGTGTCCAGTTGTGAATGGATCAGTTCCCTGTCGAGATTTCAGTTTGTCTTTCCCCTCTCCAGTTGTGAGGGAGTATTTCCCCATTCCAGTTGTGAATGGGTCAGTTCCCTCTTGCAGATTTGAATGTCTGTTCTCTGCTCAATTTTGAATGGGTCGTGTCTGTTTCCAGATTTGAGTGTGGCTATCACCTGACCACTTGTGGTAAGGTCGGTTCCTTGCCCAGATTGGTGTGTGACTTTCCCCTGTCAAGTTTTGCATGGTTAGTTCCCTCTCCAGATTTGAATGTTCCTTTCACCTGTCCAGAAAGTGAATGAGTTACTTCCTTCTCCAGATTTCAGTGTGCCTTTCCCCTGTCCAGTTGTGAATGAGTCAGTTCCCTCTTCCATGTTTTAGTGTCCTGTTCCCCTGTCCACATATTAATGGTCAGTTCCCCATTTTCCAGAGAGGGACAGGGGAAAATATCCAAATCTGGAATGTGAATTGAGAGTGCCTATCGCCTGTCCATTTGTGGTAAGGTCAGTTCCCTGCACAGATTGCTGTGTGACTTTCCCCTGTCCAATTTCTATGGGCAGTTCCCTGTCCACATTTAAATGTGCTTCACATGTCCAGTTGTGAATGTGTCAGTTCCCATCCAAAATTGAGTATGTCTTTCCCCTGTCCAGTTGTGGGTGGATCAGTGCGCTAAACAACTTCGACTGGTGTTTCCTTTTGTCCAGAAAGTGAATGGTCAATTCCCTCTCCAGATTTGAGTGTTTTCCCCTGTCCAGTTCTGAATGGGTCAGTTCCCAGTCGAGCTTTCTGAGTGTCTTTCCCCTCTCCACGTGAGGGAGACTTTCCCCTCTCCTGTTGCGAATGGGTCAGTTTCCTGTCCAGATATGAAAGTGTCTTTCCCCTGTCAAGTTGTGAATTGGTCAGTTCCTTCTTCCAGATTTGAGTGTGTCTTCCCCCTACTCCGTTATGAATGGGGTATGTACAGTTGCTGTGTGTCTGTATGAAACCAAATTACTGCGGACACTGGAATCTGAAACAAAAAAGGAAATGCTGGAAAATCTCAGCAAGTCTGGCAGCATCTGGAGGGAGAGAAAAGAGCGAACGTTTCGAGTCCGATGACTCTTTGTCCAAGCTCCATCTTTGGATCACAACTCACTTCTCCATCACATCTCATTAACATAGTTCTAGCTTTGACAAAGAGTCATCAGACTGGAAACGTTAGCTCTTTTCTCTCCCTCCAGATTCTGCCAGACTTGCTGAGATTTTCCAGCATTTTCTTTTACGTTTTGTCTGTGTCCAGATGTGAGTGTGGCTATCGCCTGTCCACTTGTGGTAAGGTCAGTTCCCTGCCCAGATTGGTGTGTGCCTTTCCACTGTCCAGATTTGTGTGTTCGGTTCCCTGTCCAGATTTGAGAGTGCCTTCACATGTCCGGATGTGAATGGTTACTTCCCTATTGGTTTCAGTGTATCTTTCCCCTGTCCAGTTGTGAATGGGTCTGTTCCCAGTCGAGATGTGAATGCCTTTCACCTGTCCAGTGGGTCAGTTCCTGAAACATATTTTATTGTGTCTTTGCCATCTTCAGCGCTGAATGGTCAATTCTATTTCCAGATATAAGCGTTCCGTTCCGCTGTCCAGTAATGAATGGCCAGTTTCCTGACCAGTTTGAGGGAGTCTTTCCCCCATCTAATTGAAACTGGTTAGTTCCCTCTCCAGATTTGAGTGTGTTTTTCTCCTGTTCAGTTGTGAATGGGTTTGTCCCCTGTTGAGCTTTCAGTGTGGCTTTCCACTGTTCTGTTATGAAAGTTTACATCACTGTCCGGATTTTAGTGTGTTTGTACCCTGCCTAGTTCTGAATGTGTCAGTTCCTCTCTAGATTTGAGTGTTTCCTTCCCCTCTTTGGATATGAATGGTCTATTACCATTCCAGTTTGAGAGAGTATTTCCCCTGTGCAGTTGTGAATGGGTGAGTTCCCTCTCCAGATTTGAGTGTATCTTTCACTGTCGCTGTGAATGGGTCAGGCCCCTCTCCAGATCTGACTGTGCCTTACCCCTGACCAATAAGTGAATGAGTTAGTTAATTCTCCAAATTGGAGTGTTCCTTTCCACTGTCCAGATTTGAATGTGTCAGCTCCCTGTCCAGATGTGAGTGTGTCATTCCCCTGCCCAGTTGTGGATGGATCAGTACCTTAAACAGCCTTGATTGTGTTTTTCTTTGGTCCAGAAAGTGAATGGACAATTCACACTGTAGATTTGAGTATTTGTCCCTGTCCAGTTGTGAATGGATCAGTTGAATTCCGAGATTTCAGTTTGCCTTTCCCCTCTCCAGTTGTGAGGGTCTATTTCCCCTGTCCAGTAGTGAATGGGTCAGTTCCCTGTCGAGATTTCTGTTTGCCTTTCCCCTCTCCAGTTGTGAGGCAGTATTTCGCCTCTCCAGTTGTGGATAGGTCAGTTCCCTCTTCCAGATTTGAGTGTTTCTGCCCCCTGCTCTATTATGAATGGGTCGTGTCTGTGTCAGATTTGTTTGTGGCAAACACCTGTCCGCTTGTTTAAGGTCAATTCCCTGCTCGGATTTGTGTGTGACTTTCCCCTGTCAGTTCCCTCTTCCAGATTTTAGTCTCCCATTCCCCTGTCCACATATGAATGGACAGTTCCCCATCCATTTTCCAGTGACGGACAGGGGAAAATATCCAAGTCTGTAGTGTGAATTGAAAGCGACTATTACCTGTCCACTTGTGGTAAGGTCAGTTCCTTGCACAGATTGCTGTGTGACTTTCCACTGTCCAGTTTGTATGGGCAGTTCCCTGTCCAGATTGGAGTGTGCCTTCACACGGCCTGTTGTGAATGTGTCAGTTCCCATCCAAATTTGAGTATGTCTTTCCCCTGTCCATTTGTGGATGGATCAGTGCGGTAAACAGCTTCGACTGTGGTTTTACTTTGTCCAGAAAGTGAATGGTCAATTCCTTCTCCAGATTTGAGCGTTTAACCCTGTCCAGTTGTGAGTGTGCTTATCGCCTGTCCACTTGTGGTCAGGTCAGTTCCCTGCCTGATTGGTGTGTGACTTTCCCCTGTCCAGTTATGTATGGTCGGTTCGCTGTCCAGATTTGAGTGTGCCTTCACATATACAGATGTGAATGGTTCGGTCCCTGTTTAGTATTGAGTGTGCCTTCACATATACAGATGTGAATGGCCAGTTCCCTGTTTAGGTTTGAGTGTGCCTTCACATATACAGATGTGAATGGTTCGGTCCCTGTTTAGGTTTGAGTGTGCCTTCACATATACAGATGTGAATGGTTCGTTCCCTGTTTAGGGTTGAGTGTGCCTTGCCCCTGAGCAGTTGTGAATGGGTCTGCTCCCAGTCGAGATGTGAATACCTTCCACCTGCCAAATGGTGGATGGGTCAGTTGCCAAAACATATTTTATTGTGTCTTTGACGTCTTCAGCTCAGAATGGACAATTCTCTTTCCATATGTATGTGTTATGTTCCAGTGTCCAGTTAGGAATGGTCAGTTCCCTGTCCAGTTTGAGGGAGTCTTTGCCCCATCCCGTTGTATATGAAATGAATGAAAATCGCTTATTGTCACGAGTAGGCTTCAATGAAGTTACTGTGAAAAGCCCCTAGTCGCCACATTCCGGCGCCTGTCCGGGGAGGCTGGTACGGGAATCGAACCGTGCTGCTGGCCTGCTTGGTCTGCTTTAAAAGCCAGCGATTTAGCCCAGTGAGCTAAACCAGCCCCTATATTGTCAGTTCACTCTCCAGATATGAGTGTGTTTCTCTCCTATTCAGTTGTGAATGGGTGAGTTCCCTTTCGAGATTTGAGTGTGGCTTTCCACTGTTCTGTTTTGAAAGTTTACTTCACTGTCTGGTTTGAGTGTGTTTGTACCCTGTCCAGTTCTGGATGTGTCAGTTACACTCCAGGTTTGAGCGTGTTCTTCCCCTCTCCAGATATGAATGCTCTGTACCCTTTCCAGTTTGAGAGCGTATTTTTCCAAATCAGTTGTAAATTGATCTCCAAATTAGATCTCCAAATAACTATGGAGCGTGAATTGGTCATTCAATCAAAAGGAAAATACAATCAAGGCTATTTAAGGTCCTGACACATTCATATCAGGACAGTGGAAATGCACACTCCAATCTGGAGAAGGAGCTAACTCATTCAGTTACTGGACAGGGGAAAAAACAACATTCAGATCTTGAGAGGGAACTGACCCATTTAAAACTGGACAAGGGAAAGGCACATTCGGATCTGGGTCCCTCTCCAGTTATGAGTGTGTCTTTCACTGTCCAGATGTAAATAGGTCAGACCCCTCTCCAGATCTGATGTGAATGAGTTAGTTAATTCTCCAAGTTGGAGTTGTTCCTTTCCACTGTCCAGATTTGAATGTGTCAGTTCCCTCTCCAGATCCGAATGTGCCTTTCCCTTGTCCAGTTTTAAATGGGTCAGTTCCCTGTCCAGATTTGAGTGTGTCTTTCCCCTGTCCAGTTGTAAATGGGTCAATTCCCTGTCCAGATTTGAGTGTGTCTTTCCCCTGTCCAGTTGTGAATGGGTCAGTTCCCTGTCCAGATTTGAGTGTGTCTTTCCCCTGTCCAGTTGTAAATGGGTCAATTCGCTGTCCAGGTTTGAGTGTGTCTTTCCCTTGTCCAGTTGTGAATGGGTCAATTCCCTGTCCAGATTTGAGTGTGTCTTTCCCCTGTCCAGTTGTAAATGGGTCAATTCCCTGTCCAGATTTGAGTGTGTCTTTCCCCTGTCCAGTTGTGAATGGGTCAATTCCCTGTCCAGATTTGAGTGTGTCTTTCCCCTGTCCAGTTGTGAATGGGTCAATTCCCTGTCCAGATTTGAGTGTGTCTTTCCCCTGTCCAGTTGTGAATGGGTCAGTTCCCTCTCCTGATTTGAGCATCCCTTTAGCCTGCCCAATTGTAACCGATTCAGCTCCCTCTCCTGATTTGAATGCGCCTTTCACTGTCCAGTAAGCGAATGAGTTACTTCCTTCTCCAGATTGGAGTGTGCATTTTCAATGTTCAGTTGTGAATTAGTCAGTTCCATCTTCCAGATTTGAATGTGCCGTTCCCCTGTCCAGTAAATTAATGAGACAGTTACTGTTGTGGTTGGAGGATGCCTTTCCACTGTCCAGTTGTGAATGTGTCAGATCCCCGTCCAAATTGGAGTGTCATTCCCCTGTGCAGTTGTAGATGGATCAGTATCCTAAACAGCTTTAATTGTGTTTTCCTTTGCCCAGAAAGTGAATAGTCAATTCCCTCCCCAGATTTGAGTGTGCCTTTCCTCTATCCCCTTGTGAGGGAGTCTTTCTGCTCTCCAGTTGCGAATGGGTCAGTTTTGAATGTGTCTTTATCCTGTCCAGCAGTGAATGGGTCTGTTCCCAGTCAAGATGTGAGTGCGCCTTTCACCTGTCCAGTTGTGGATAGGTGAGTACCCGAACCAAATTTCATTGTGTCTTGCCCCTGTTCTACGCTGAATGGTCATTTCTCTTTCCAGGTTTGCCTGTACCTTCCCCTGTCTAGTTATGAATGGTCAGTGGCCTGTCCAGTTTGAGGGAGTCTTTCTCTACATCAAGTTGTGAATGGATCAGCTCCCTCTCGAGATGTGAGTGTGCCTTTCCCCTGCCTAAGTTGTGAATGTGTGAGTTCCCCTCCATATTCAAGTGTGTCTTTCCCCTGTCCATTTGTGAGGGAATCTTTCCCCTATCCTGTTGTGAATGGGTCACTTCCCTCCTCCAGTTTTGAGTGTGTCTTTCCCCCGAACGATTGTGAATGGGTCAGTTACCTGTCTCGATTTGAATATTTTTTCCCCTATCCAGTTGAGGTTGGGTCAGTTTCCTTGGCAGATTTGGGTGTGACTTTCCCCTGTCCAGCAGTAAATGGGTCTGTTCCCAGTCCAGATGTTTGTGAGCCTTTCACCTGTCCATTGGTGGATGGGTCAGTTCGCTAAACAGATTTGATTGTGTCTTTCCCCTGTTCTGCGCTGAATGGTCAATTCTCTTTCCAGGTTTGACTGTGCCTTCCCTCTATCCAATTATGAATGGTCAGTTCCCTGTCCAGTTTGAGGGAGTGTTTCCCCTGTCCAGTTGTGAGCGGGTCAGATCTCTCTCCAGATTTGAGTCTGCCTTTCCCCTGTCCAGTTGTGAATGTGTGAATGGGTCAGTTCCCTACTCCAGATTTGAACGTGCCTTTCACCTGTCCAGTTGTGAATGTGTGAATGTGTCAGTCCCCTCTCCAGATTTGAACGTGCCTTTCACCTGGCCAGGTGTAATTGGGTCAGGTCCCACTCCAGATCAGTGTGTGTTTCCCCGTCAAGTTGAAAATGAGTCAGTTCCCTCTCCAGATTTGAATGTGTCTTTCCCTGTTCAGTACGTGATTGAGTAACTGCCTTCTCCAGATTGAAGTGTGCCTTTCCCCTCTCCTGTTGTGAATGGGTCAGTTCCCTCCTCCAGATTTGAGTGTCTTTCCCCTATCCTATTGTGAATTGGTCAGTTACCTCTCTAGATTTGAGTGTGTTTTTTTCCCTGTCCAGTTGTGGTTGGGTCAGTTCCCATGGCAGTTTTGCGTGTGTCTTTCCACTGACCTGTTGCGAATGAGTCCATTATCTCTCCAGATTCAAGTGTATATTTCCACTGTCCAGTTGTAAATGTGTCTGTTCCTTCTCCAAATTTGAAATGAAATTAAATGAAATGAAAATCACTTATTGTCACAAGTGGGCTTCAAATTAATTTACTGTGAAAAGTCCCAAGTTGCCACATTCTGGCGCCTGTTCGGAGAAGCTGCTATGGAAAGTACCACTCTCCCCGAGTGTGTCTTTCCCTTGTCCAGTTGTGAATTGACGTTTCCCTCTCCAAATTCGTATGTGCCTTTCCCCTGTCCAGTTGTGAACGGGGCAGTTTCCTCTCTAGATTTGAGTGTGTCTGTCCACTGTCCAGTTATGAATGTGTCAGTTCCTTGTCCACATTTGAGTGTGTCTTTCATTTATCCAACTGTGAATGGTCAGTTCTCCCTTCCAGTTTGCCTGTCCCCTATCCAGATATGAATAGTCTGTTCCCCTTCCAGTTTGAGAGAGTTTTTCCCCAGTGCAGTTGTGAATGGGTCAGTTCCCGCTTCATATTTTAATGTGCCTTTCCTCTGTCTAGTTGTTAATGGGTCAGTTTTCTCTCCAGATTTGAGTGTGTCTTTCCCGTGACAACTTCTGTATGGGTCAGTTCTCTGTCGCGATTTGATTGTGTCTTTCCATTGTACCGTAGTGAATGAGTCTGTCCCCTCTCCAGATACGAGTGTGCCTTTTCACTGTCCAGTTTTGCAAGATTTCCTCCCTGTCCAGACTTGAGTGTGTTTGATCCCTGTCCAGTTCTGAATGTGTCAGTTCCATGTCCAGATTTGAGTGTGTCTTTCCCCTGACCAGTTGTGGATGGATCAGTACCTTAAACAGCTTTGGTTGTGATGTTTCTTTTGTCTAGAAAGTGAATGGACAATTCCCTTTCCAGATTGGATTGATTTCTCCGTCCAGTTGTGGATGGATCAGTTCCCTGTCGAGATGAGTGTGTATTTCCATTGTCCCTTTCT
This sequence comes from Scyliorhinus canicula, assembly GCF_902713615.1. Classification (NCBI taxonomy): domain Eukaryota; kingdom Metazoa; phylum Chordata; class Chondrichthyes; order Carcharhiniformes; family Scyliorhinidae; genus Scyliorhinus; species Scyliorhinus canicula. The sequence continues at coordinate 991,596 of NW_024055512.1, forward strand.
GAATGAGTCTGTTCCCTTTCCACTGCCCAGTTATGAATGTGTCATTTCCTTGTTCAAATCTGAGTGTGTCTTTCCCTTGTCCAGTTGTGAATGAGTTAGTTCCCCATCCAGATTTGAGTCAGATTTATTCCTCTGCAGTTGTGAATGGGTCATTTCCCTGTCGGGATTTGAGTTGTCTTCCCACTGTCCTGTTGTGAATGAGACCATTCCATCTCCAGATTGGAGTGTGCCTTCCCACTGTCCTGTTGTGACTGAGGCCATTCTATCTCCAGATTTGAGAGCATCTTCCCACTGTCCTGTTGTGAATGAGTTTATTCCATCTCCAGATTGGAGTGCATATTTCCACTGTCCAGTTATTATTGCCTTTCCACTGTTCAGTTGTGAAAGTTTACTTCCCTGTGTGGATTTGAGTGTGTTCTTTCCCTGTCCAGTTATGAATAGTCAGTTCCTGTGGAATTTGCACATTCTCCCTGTGTTTGTGTGGGTTTCATTCCCACAACCCACAAATGTGCAAGCTAGGTGGATTGGCCATGCTAAATTGCCCCTTAATGAGAAAAAACAAAAAAAAGAATAGTCAGTTCCCTGTCCTGCTTGTGAGATTCTTTCCCCCCACCCAGCTGTGAATGGGTAAGATTCCTCCCCAGATGTAAGTGTGCTTTTACTCTGTCCATTTGTGAATGGTCTATTCCCTCTCCAAATTTGAGTGTGTCTTTCCCATGTCCAGCGTTGAATAGGTTAGGTCCCTGACGAGATTGCAGTGTGTTATTTCCCTGTCCAGATATGGTTTGTTCCCTTTCCAGTATGAGAGAGTATTTCCCCTGTCCAGTTGAGAATGGGCCAGTTGCCTCTCCAGATTTGCAGATTTGAGTGTGCATTTCCACTGTCCAGATATGAATGGTCAGTTCCCCATCCACTTTGAGGGAGTTTTTCCCCTGTTCAAGTTGTGAATGGGTCATTTGCCTCTCTAGATTTGAGTGTGTCTTTCCCCTATTCAATTGTGAGGTAGACTTTCCCTATCCTGTTGTGAATGGGTCAGTTCTCCCCTCCAGATTTGTTTGTTCCTTTCCACTACCCTGTTGTACACGGATTAGTTACCTCTCCAGAGTTGGATGTTTTTAACCCTGTCCATTTGTGGTTGGGTCAGTTCCCTTGACAGTTTTGAGTGTGTCTTTCCCCTGTCCAGTTGCGAATGGGTCAGTTCCCTGTCGAGATTTGAGTGTGTCTTTCCACTGTGCTGTTGTGAATGAGCCCATTCCCACTCCAGATTCAAGTGTCTATTTCCACTGTCCAGTTGTGAATGTGGCAACTTCCTCTCCAGATTTGAGTGAGCATTACCACTGTCCAGTTTTGAATGTGACAGTTCCCGATGAAGATTTGAGTGTATGTTTCACAAGTCCACTTGAGGGAGTTTTTCCTCTATCCTGGTGTAAATGGGTCAGATCCCTCTTCCAGATTTGAGTGTGCCTTTCCACTGTCCAGTGATGAATGAGTTAGTTCCCTGACCATATTTGAGTTAGTTTTACTTCTCTCCAGTTGTGAATGGGTCAGTTCTCTGCCGGGATTTGACTGTGTCTTTCCACAGTCCTGTTGTGAATGAGTCTGTTCCCTCTCCAGATTGGAGTGTGTATTTCCCACTGTCCAGTTGTGAATTAGTCTGTTCCCTCTCCAGATTGGAGTGTGTATTTCCCACTGTCCTGTTGTGAATAATCTGTTCCCTCTTCAGATTGGAGTGTGTATTTCCCACTGTCCTGTTGTGAATGAGTCTGTTCCATCTCCAGATTGGAGTGTGCCTTCCCACTGTCCTGTTGTGAACGAGTCTGTTCCCTCTCCAGTGTTGGAGTGTGCCTTCCCACTGTCCTGTTGTGAATGAGTCTGTTCCCTCTCCAGATTGGAGAGTGCCTTTCCATTGTCCTGTTTTGAATGAGTCTGTTCCCTCTCCAGAGTTGGAGTGTGTATTTCCCACTGTCCTGTTGTGAATGAGTCTGTTCCCTCTCCAGATTGGAGTGTGCCTTTCCATTGTCAAGTTGTGAATGGGTTGTTTCCTTCTTTCATGTTGGAGTTTGCCCATCCACTGTCCCGAGGTCTGTTCCCTATCCATTTTGAGAATACTTTCCCTGTCCAGTTGTGAATGTGTCAGTTTTCTCTCCAGATTGGAGTGAGTCTTTCCCCTCTCCAGTGTGAATGGGTCAGTTAGTTCTCGAGATTTGAATGTTTTTTTGCCTGCCCAGTTGTGGTTGGGTCAGTTTCCTTGGCAGACTTGAGTGTGACTTTCCGCTGTCAACAGTGAATGGGTCTGTTCCCAGTCCAGGGGTTAGTGCGCCTTTCACATGTCCAGTGTTGGATGGGTCATTTCCCACAACATACATTATTGTGTCTTTCCCCTGTTGTGCGCTGAACTGTCAATTATCTTTGCAGATTTGACTGTGTCTTCCCTCTGTCCAGTTATGAATGGTCAATTCACTGTCCTTTTGTGAATGTGTGAGGTCCCATCCCAGGTGTGAGTGAGCCTTCCCCTTGTCCAGTTGTGAATGGGTTGGTTCCCTCTCCAGATTTGTGTTGTCTTTCCCATGTCCAGGTTTGATTCAGTCAGTTCACTGTCAAGATTTGACTGTCTTTCCTGTCCAGGTATGAATTTCTGTTCCCTTTCCAGAATGAGGACATATTTCCCCTGTCCAGTTGTGAATGGGTCAGTTCCCTGTTCAGTTTGATGGATTCTTTCCCCCACCCAGTTGTGAATGGGTCAGATCCTCCCCAGATGTGAGTGGGCATTTCCCCTGTCCAGTTATCAATGGGCCGTTCCCTTTCCAGATGTGTGGGCATTCCCTCTGTCCAGTTATCAATGGGCCGTTCCCTCCCCAGATGTGAGTGGGCATTCCCCCTGTCCAGTTATCAATGGGCCGTTCCCTCCCCAGATGTGAGTGGGCATTCCCCCTGTCCAGTTATCAATGGGCCGTTCCCTCCCCAAATGTGAGTGTGCATTCCCCCTGTTCAGTTATCAATGGGCCATTCACTCCCCAGATGTGAGTGGGCATTCCCCCTGTCCAGTTATCAATGGGCCGTTCCCTCTCCAGATGTGAATGGGAATTCCCCCTGTCCAGTTATCAATGGGCCGTTCCCTCCCCAGATGTGTGTGTGCCTTTCCATTGTCCAGTTGTATCTGGATCTTTACCCTAAACAGCTTCAATTATGTTTTTCTTTTGTCCAGAGTGAATTGTCAATTCCCTCTACAGATGTGCATGTTTTCCAATGTCCAGTTGTTAAAGTAATGTTCCTGTCCAGATTTGAGTGTTTTCCCCTATCCAGTTCTGAATGGGTCAGTTCTCTCTTCCAGATTGGTGTGTGCCTTTCCCCTGTCCACATATGAATGGTCAATTCCAAGTCCATTTTCAGGGAGTCCTTCCCCTGACTAATTCTGAATAGGTCAGTTCCCTTCCGGTTACGAGTCTGCCTTTCTCCTGCGCAGTTGTAAATGGGTCAGTTCCCCCTCCAGATTTGAGTCTGCCTTTCTCCTGCGCAGTTGTAAAAGGGTCAGTTCCCCCTCCAGATTTGAGTCTGCCTTTCTCCTGCGCAGTTGTAAAAGAGTCAGTTCCCTTCCGGTTACGTCTGCCTTTCTCCTGCGCAGTTGTAAAAGGGTCAGTTCCCTCTCCAGATTTGAGTGTGCCTTTCTCCTGCGCAGTTGTAAAAGGGTCAGTTCCCTCTCCAGACTTGAGTCTGCCTTTCTCCTGCGCAGTTGTAAAAGGGTCAGTTCCCCCTCCAGATTTGAGTCTGCCATTCTCCTGCGCAGTTGTAAAAGGGTCAGTTCCCCCTCCAGATTTGAGTCTGCCTTTCTCCTGCGCAGTTGTAAAAGGGTCAGTTCCCTTCCGGTTACGAGTCTGCCTTTCGCCTGCGCAGTTGTAAAAGGGTCAGTTCCCTCTCCAGATTTGAGTGTGCCTTTCTCCTGCGCAGTTGTAAAAGGGTTAGTTCCCTCTCCAGATTTGAGTCTGCCTTTCTCCTGCGCAGTTGTAAAAGGGTCAGTTCCCCCTCCAGATTTGAGTCTGCCATTCTCCTGCGCAGTTGTAAAAGGGTCAGTTCCCCCTCCAGATTTGAGTCTGCCTTTCTCCTGCGCAGTTGTAAAAGGGTCAGTTCCCCCTCCAGATTTGAGTGTGCCTTTCTCCTGCGCAGTTGTAAAAGGGTCAGTTCCCCCTCCAGATTTGAGTGTGCCTTTCTCCTGCGCAGTTGTAAAAGGGTCAGTTCTCCCTCCAGATTTGAGTCTGCCTTTCTCCTGCGCAGTTGTAAAAGGATCAGTTCCCCTCCAGATTTGAGCGTGCCTTTCTCCTGCGCAGTTGTAAAAGGGTCAGTTCCCCCTCCAGATTTGAGTGTGCCTTTCTCCTGCGCAGTTGTAAAAGGGTCAGTTCCCCCTCCAGATTTGAGTGTGCCTTTCTCCTGCGCAGTTGTAAAAGGGTCAGTTCCCCCTCCAGATTTGAGTCTGCCTTTCTCCTGCGCAGTTGTAAAAGGGTCAGTTCCCTCTCCAGATTTGAGTGTGCCTTTCTCCTGCGCAGTTGTAAAAGGTTCAGTTCCCCCTCCAGATTTGAGTCTGCCTTTCCCCTGCGCAGTTGTAAAAGGGTCAGTTCCCCCTCCAGATTTGAGTGTGCCTTTCTCCTGCGCAGTTGTAAAAGGGTCAGTTCCCCCTCCAGATTTGAGTCTGCCTTTCTCCTGCGCAGTTGTAAAAGGGTCAGTTCCCCATCCAGATTTGAGTCTGCCTTTCTCCTGCGCAGTTGTAAAAGAGTCAGTTCCCCCTCCAGATTTGAGTCTGCCTTTCGCTGTCCAGCTGGAAATGGGTCAGGTCCCTTTACAGATCTGAATGTCTTGCCCCTCCCCAGTGAGTGAATGAGTCAGTTCCTTCTCCAGGTTGAGGTGTGCCTTTCCACTGTCCAGTTGTGAATGTGTCAGATCCCCGTGCAGATTTGAGGCTGTCTTTCCCCTGTCCATTTGTGGAGGGAACAGTACCCACAACAGCTTTGAGTGTGTTTTTCTTTTGTCGAGATAGTGAATGGTCAGTTCCCTCTCCAGACTTGTGTGTTTTCCCCTGTTCAGTTGTGAACGGATCAGTACCCTGTAGAGATTTGAGTGTGCCTTTCCATTGTCCCTTTGTGAATAGGTCAGATTCCGCCCCAGATGTAAATGTGCCTTTCCCCTGTCCAGTTGTGAATGGGTCCCGTTCCCTCTCCAATATAAATGTTGTCTTTGCCATGTCCAGGTTTGAATAGGTCAGCTCCCTAACGAGATTAAAGAGTGTTTTTTCGCTGTCCAGATATGAATGGTTTGTTCCCTTTCCAGTTTGAGAGAGTATTTCCCCTGTCCAGTTGTAAATGGGTCAGTTCACTCTCCAGATTTGCAGTTTTGAGTGTGTCTTTCCACTGCCCACATATAAATGGTCAGTTCCCCAGACTGTTTGAGGGAAAATTACCCCTGTCCACTTCTGAATGGGTCATTTGCCTCTGCGGGTTTGAGTGTGTCTTTCCCCAATCCATTTGTGAGGGAGTCTTTCACTGTCCTGTTGTGAATGGGTCAGTTCTCTCCTCCGGATTTGAGTGTGTCTTTCCCCTATCCTGTTGTGCAAGAGTTTTTCCCTGTCTAAACTTGTGTTTGAGCCCTGTCCAGTTCTGAATGTGTCAGTTCCACGTCCACATTTAAGTGTGTCTTTGCCATGTACAGTTGTGAATGGAGCAGGTCCATGTTGAGATTTGAGTGTGTCTTTCCACTTTCATGTTGTGAAAATATTGTGCTCTGTCCAGATTTGATTGTATTTGTTCCCTGTCCAGTCCCTAATGTCTCAGTTCATCTTCCAGATTTAGGTATGCGTTTCCCCTGGCCACTTTTGAGGAAGTGTTTCTCCTCCCCAGCTGCGAATGGGTCAGTTTCCTGTTCAGATTTGAATGTGCCTTTCTATTGTCCAGTTGTGAATGGGTCTGTTCCCTGTACAGATTCGAGTGTCTTTCCCCTGCTCAATTGTGAATGGGTCAGCTCTGAATCTGGATTAGAATGTGGCTATCGCCTGTCCATTTGTGGTAAGGTCAGTTCCCTGCCGAGGCTGGTGTGTGACCTTCCTCTGTCCAGTTTTGTATGGTCGGTTCCCTGTGCCGTTCTGAATGGGTCAGTTCCCTCACCAGATTTGAATGTGCCTTTCCCTGTCTAGAAGTTAATGAGTCAGTACCTTCTTCAGATTGGAGTGTGCCTTTCCACTGAGGAGTTGTTAATTGGTCAGTTTCCTCTTCCAGGTTTGAGTGTGTCTTTTCCCTTTTCCAGATGTGAATGGTCAGTTCTCTGTCCAGTTTGATGGAGTTATTCACCTATCCAATTGTGAATGCATCAGTTCCGTCTCCAGATTTGAAGTGTTTTTCCCCTTTCCGGTTCTGGATGAATTTGTACCCTAAACAGCTTTGATTGTGATTTTCTTTTGTCCAGAAAGAGACTGGTCAATTCCCTCTCCAGACTTGAGTGCTTTCTCCGTCCAGTTGTGAATGGATCAGTTCCCTGTCGAGATTTGAGTGTGTCTTTCCATTGTGCCTTTTTGAATGAGTATGTTCCCTCTCCAGATACGAGTGTGCCTTTCCACTGTCCAGTTGTGCAAGTTTGTTTCCCTGTGCAGACTTGTGTATGTTTGACAGTTCCCTGTCCAGTTCTGAATGTAACAGTTCCACGTCCATATTTGTGTGTGTCTTTGCCCTGTCCAGTTGATAAAGGGTCAGTTCCCTTTACCAGATTTGAGTGCGTCTGTCCCCTGATCAATAATGTATGAGTCATTTACGTGTCCAGCACTGAGCGTGCCTAATGCCTGTCCACATGTGGTGAGGTCAGTTCCCTGCACAGATTGGTGTGTGACTTTCCACTGTTCAGTTGTGAAAGGTTACTTCCCTGTCCTGATTTGAGTGTGCTTTTTCCCGTCCAGTTATGAATGGTCAGTTCCCTGTCCAGTTTGAGGGATTCTTTCCCCCACCCACATGTGAATAGGTCAGATTCCGCCCCAGATGTAAATGTGCCTTTCCCCTATCCAGTTGTGAATGGGTCCCGTTCAGTCTCCAAATTTAAGTTGTCTTTCCCATGTCCAGGTTTGAATAGGTCAGCTCCCTAACGAGATTAAAGTGTGTTATTTCCTTGTCCAGATATGAATGGTTTGTTCCCCTTCCAGTTTGAGAGAGTATTTCCCCTGTTGAGCTGTGAATGGGTCAGTTCCCTCTCCAGATTTGCAGATTTGAGTGTGTCTTTCCAATGCCAACATATAAATGGTCAGTTCCCCAGACAGTTTGAGGGAGTATTTCCCCTGTCCACTTGTGAATGGGTCATTTGCCTCTGCAGGTTTGAGTGTGTCTTTCCCCAATCCACTTGTGAGGGAGTCTTTCACTATCCTGTTTTGAATGGGTCAGTTCTCTCCTCTGGATTTGAGTGTGTCTGTCCACTATCCTGTTGTTCAAGCTTTTGTGTCTTTCCACTGTCCTGCTGTGAATGAGTCCATTCCCACTCCAAATTCAAATGTGTATTGCCACTGTCCAGTTATGAATGTGACAGTTCCGCGTGCAGATTTGAGTGTGCATTCCCACTGTCCAGTTATGAATGTGACAGTTCCCCATGCAGATTTCAGTGTGCATTCCCACTGTCCAGTTATGAATGTGACAGTTCCCCATGCAGATTTGAGTGTGCATTCCCACTGTCCATTTATGAATGTGACAGTTCCCCATGCAGATTTGAGTGTGCATTCCCACTGTCCAGTTATGAATGTGACAGTTCCCCGTGCAGATTTGAGTGTGTGTTTTGCCAGTCCATTTGTGAATGGGGAAGGACTCTCTCCAGATTTGAGTGTGCATTCCTACTGTCCACATGCTGCAGTTTTTCCCCTATCCTGTCGTGAATTGGTCAGATCCCTCTTCCAGGTTTGAGTATGTCTTTCCACTGTCGAGTCATGAATGTGCCAGTCCTTGTACACATTTGAGTGTGTTTTTCTGTTGTCCAGTTGTGAATGGGCCAGTTCCCTCTCCAGATTTGATTGTGCCTTCCCTTGTCCAGTTATGAATGGTAATTTCCCAGTCTCCTTTGTGGGAGTCTTTTCCCCATCCGGTTGTGAATGGGTCAGAACCCTCTCCAGATGTCAATGTGCCTTACCCCTGTCCATTTATAAATAGATTGATTCCCTCTCAAGATTTGACTGTGCCTTCGCCCTCTCCAGTTCTGAATGTTGCAGTTCCCTCTCCAGATTTGAAAGTGTTTTTCTCCTATTCATTTGTGAATGGGTCAGTTCCCTGTTGAGATTTGAGTGTGCCTTTGCCCTGTACAGTTGTGCGAATGGATCAGTTTCCCATCCAGATTTGAGTGTGCCTTGGCCCTGTACAGTTGTGCGAATGAATCAGTTTCCCATCCAGATTTGAGTGTGCCTTTGCCCTGTACAGTTGTGCAAATGTATCAGTTTCCTATTAAGGTTTGAATGTGCCTTCCACATGTCCAATTGTGAATGGGTCAATTCCATTTCCAGAGTTGAGTGTGTCTTTCTCCTGGCCAGTAAGTGAATGGATTAGTTCCCTCTCCAGAGTTGAGTGTGTCTTTCCCCTGGCCAGTAAGTGAATGGATTAGTTCCCTCTCCAGAGTTGAGTGTGTCTTTCCCCCGGCCAGTAAGTGAATGGATCAGTTCCCTCTCCTGGTTTGAGTGTGTCTTTCCCCTCGCCAGTAAGTGAATGGATCAGTTCCCTCTCCTGGTTTGAGTGTGTCTTTCCCCTGGCCAGTAAGTGAATGGATTAGTTCCCTCTCCAGAGTTGAGTGTGTCTTTCCCCTGGCCAGTAAGTGAATGGATTAGTTCCCTCTCCAGAGTTGAGTGTGCCTTTCCCCTGGCCAGTAAGTGAATGGATTAGTTCCCTCTCCTGGTTTGAGTGTGTCTTTCCCCTGGCCAGTAAGTGAATGGGTTAGTTCCCTCTCCTGGTTTGAGTGTGTCTTTCCCCTGGCCAGGAAGTGAATGGATTAGTTCCCTCTCCTGGTTTGATGTGTCTTTCCCCGGGCCAGTAAGTGAATAGATTAGTTCCCTCCCCAGATTTGATGTGTCTTTCCCCTGGCCAGTAAGTGAATGGATTAGTTCCCTCTCCAGAGTTGAGTGTGTCTTTCCCCTGTCCAGTAAGTGAATGGATTAGTTCCCTCTCCAGAGTTGAGTGTGTCTTTCCCCTGGCCAGTAAGTGAATGGATTAGTTCCCTCTCCTGGTTTGAGTGTGTCTTTCCCCTGGCCAGTAAGTGAATGGATTATTTCCCTCTCCTGGTTTGAGTCTGTCTTTCCCCTGGCCAGTAAGTGAATGGATTAGTTCCCTCTCCTGGTTTGAGTGTGTCTTTCCCCTGGCCAGTAAGTGAATGGATTAGTTCCCTCTCCAGATTTGATGTGTCTTTCCCCTGGCCAGAAAGTGAATGGATTAGTTCCCTCCCCAGATTTGATGTGTCTTTCCCCTGGCCAGTTGTGAATGGGTTAGTTCCCTGTCCAGAATTGAGTGTGTCTTTCCCCTGGCCAGTAAGTGAATGGATTAGTTCCCTCTCCAGAGTTGAGTGTGTCTTTCCCCTGTCCATTAAGTGAATGGATTAGTTCCCTCTCCAGAGTTGAATGTGTCTTTCCCCTGGCCAGTAAGTGAATGGATTAGTTCCCTCTCCAGATTTGATGTGTCTTTCCCCTGGCCAGTAAGTGAATGGATTAGTTCCCTCTCCAGAGTTGAGTGTGTCTTTCCCCTGTCCAGTAAGTGAATGGATTAGTTCCCTCTCCAGAGTTGAGTGTGTCTTTCCCTGGCCAGTAAGTGAATGGATTAGTTCCCTCTCCAGAGTTGAGTGTGCCTTTCCCCTGGCCAGTAAGTGAATGGATCAGTTCCCTCTCCTGGTTTGTGTGTCTTTCCCCTGGCCAGTAAGTGAATGGATTAGTTACCTCTCCAGAGTTGAGTGTGTCTTGTCCCCAGTAGTGATGATAGTTCCCTCTCCTGGTTTGAGTGTGTCTTGCCCCTGGCCAGTAAGTGAATGGATTAGTTCCCTCTCCTGGTTTGAGTGTGTCTTTCCCCTGGCCAGTAAGTGAATGGATTAGTTCCCTCTCCAGAGTTGAGTGTGTCTTTCCCCTGGCCAGTAAGTTAATGGGTCAGTTCCCTCTCCTGGTTTGAGTGTGTGTTTCCCCTGGCCAGTAAGTGAATGGATTAGTTCCCTCTCCAGATTTGATGTGTCTTTCCCCTGGCCAGTAAGTGAATGGATTAGTTCCCTCTTCTGGTTTGAGTGTGTCTTTCCCCTGGCCAGTAAGTGAATGGATTAGTTCCCTCTCCAGAGTTGAGTGAGTTTTACCCCTGTTCAGTAAGTGAATGGATTAGTTCCCTCTCCAGAGTTGAGTGTGTCTTTCCCCTGTCCAGTAAGTGAATGGATTAGTTCCCTCTCCAGAGTTGAGTGTGTCTTTCCCCTGGCCAATAAGTGAATGGATTAGTTCCCTCTCCAGAGTTGAGTGTGTATTTCCCCTGGCCAGTAAGTGAATGGATTAGTTCCCTGTCCAGATTTGAGTGTGTCTTTCCCCTGGCCAGTAAGTGAATGGATTAGTTCCCTCTCCTGGTTTGAGTGTGTCTTTCTCCTGGCCAGTAAGTGAATGGATTAGTTCCCTCTCCAGATTTGAGTGTGTCTTTCCCCTGGCCACTAAGTGAATGGATTAGTTCCCTGTCCAGATTTGAGTGTGTCTTTCCCCTGGCCAGTAAGTGAATGGATTAGTTCCCTCTCCTGGTTTGAGTGTGTCTTTCTCCTGGCCAGTAAGTGAATGGATTCGTTCCCTCCCCAGATTTGATGTGTCTTTCCCCTGGCCAGTAAGTGAATGGGTCAGTTCCCTCTCCAGAGTTGAGTGTGTCTTTCCCCTGGCCAGTAAGTGAATGGGTCAGTTCCCTCTCCTGGTTTGAGTGTGTCTTTCCCCTGGCCAGTAAGTGAATGGATCAGTTCCCTGTCCAGATTTGATGTGTCTTTCCCCTGGCCACTAAGTGAATGGATTAGTTCCCTCTCCTGGTTTGAGTGTGTCTTTCCCCTGGCCAGTAAGTGAATGGATTAGTTCCCTCTCCTGGTTTGAGTGTGTCTTTCCCCTGGCCAGTTGTGGATGGATTAGTTCCCGCTCCAGATTTGATGTGTCTTTCCCCTGGCCAGTAAGTGAATGGATTAGTTCCCTCTCCAGAGTTGAGTGTGTCTTTCCCCTGGCCAGTAAGTGAATGGATTAGCTCCCTCTCCAGAGTTGAGTGTGTCTTTCCCCTTTCCAGTTGTGAATGGGTTAGTTCCCTCTCCAGAGTTGAGTGTGTCTGTCCCCTTTCCAGTTGTGGATGGATTAGTTCCCTCCCCAGATTTGATGAGTCTTTCCCCTGTCCAGTTGTGGATGGTTCTCTACCCTAAAGAGCTTCGACTATGGTTTTCTTTTGTCCAGAAAGTGAATACACATTTCACAATCCAGATTTGAGTATTTTCCCCTGTCCAATTGGGAATGGATCCTATCACTGTCGAGATTTCGGTGTGTTGTGTGTTATCCCACTCCAGTTGTGAGAGAGTATTTCCTCTTACAAGTAGTGAATGGGTTAGTTCCCTCTCCTGATTTGAGTGTGCCTTTCCGCTGTCCAGATATGAATTGCCAGTTTCCTGTCCAGTTCCAGAGACTATTTCCTCTAATCAGTATTGAAAGGGTCATTTTCCTCTCCAGGGTTTAGTGTGGCTTCTCCCTGTCACTGTGAATGGGTCAGTTCCCTCTCCAGGTTCGAGCATGTCTAATCTCTGTCCAGTAAGTGAATGAGTTACTTCCCTCTCCAGTTTGGAATGTGCCTTTCCACTGTCCAATTGTGAATGTGTCAGTACCCTAACAGATTTGGCTCTGGTTTTCATTAGTCCAGAAAGGGAATGGGTGAGTTCCCTCATCCAGATTTGAGTGTCTTTCTCCTGTCCATTTGAAGATGGATCAGTACGCCAAACGGCTCGACTGTCATTTACTTTTGACCAGAGAATGGTCAATGCACTCTCCAAATTGAAGTGTTCTCCCGATCCAGTTGTGAATGGATCAGTTCCCTGTCCAGATGTGAGTGTGTTTTTCCCTGTCCAGTTGAGAATAGATCAGTTCCCTGTCCAGATTTTAGTGTTTTTCCCTGTCCAGTTGTGAATGGATCAGTACCCATGGATCAGTTGTGAATGGACCAGGCAGCACGGTAGCATGGTGGTTAGCATAAATGCTTCACAGCTCCAGGGTCCCAGGTTCGGTTCCCGGCTGGGTCACTGTCTGTGCAGAGTCTGCACGTCCTCCCCGTGTGTGCGTGGGTTTCCTCCGGGTGCTCCGGTTTCCTCCCACAGTCCAAAGATGTGCGGGTTAGGTGGATTGGCCATGCTAAATTGCCCGTAGTGTCCTAATAAAAGTAAGGTTGGGGGGGGGGGGGTTGTTGGGTTACGGGTATAGGGTGGATACGTGGGTTTGAGTAGGGTGATCATTGCTCGGCACAACATCGAGGGCTGAAGGGCCTGTTCTGTGCTGTACTGTTCTATGTTCTATGTTCTATGTACCCTGTCCAGTATTAAGTGTGTCTTTCCCCTGTCCATTTGTGAATGGGTCTGTACAGTATTGACTGTGTCTTTCGCCTTCCAGTTGTGAATGGGTCAGTTCCCTATCCAGATTTGAGAGTCGTTTCACTGCCCAGTCGTGAATGGGTCAGTTCTCTCACAACAGTGTGTGTCTTTTCCCTGTCCAGTTGTGAATGGGTCAGTTCCCTATCCAGATTTGTGTATCTCTATTCTCTGTCCAGTAAGTGAATGAGTTACTTCCTCCTCCAGGTTGGAGTGTGCCTTTCTACTGTCCAGTTGTGAATATGTCAATGCCCATCCTGATTTCTCCTGTCCAGTTGAGGATGGATCAGTTCCCTAAACAGCTTTGACTGTGGTGAACTGTTGCCCAGAATGTGAATGGGTCAGTTCCCTCTCCAGATTTGACTCTCTTTCCCCGTCCAGTTGTGAATGTTTCAGTACCTAATGTGCTTCGACTAATGTTTTCTCTTGTCCAGATAGTGAATAGACAATTTACACTCCATTTGAGTATTTTCCCCTGTCCAGTTATGAATGGATCTGATCTCTGTCGAGATTTCAGTGTGTCTTTTCCCTGTCCAGTTGTGAGGGAGTATTTCCTCTCTCCAGTAGTTTAAGGGTCAGTTCCCTCTCCTGATTTGAGTGTGCCTTTCCCCTGTCCAGATATGAATGGCCAGTTTCCTGTGCAGATTTGAGTGTGCCTTTCCCATGTCAAGTTCTGAATGGGTCAGTTCCATGTCCAGATTTAAGTGTGTCTTTATAATGTCCAGTTGTGAATGGATCAGTTCACTGTCCAGATTTGAGAGAGCCTTTTCACTGTCCTGCTGTGAATGGATCAGTTTCCTTTCCAGATTTGAGTATGTCTCTCCTCTGTCCAACAAGTGAATGAGTTACTTCCTCCTCCAGATTGGAGTGTGCCTTTCCACTGTCCAGTTGTGAATATGTCAATGCCCATCCTGATTCCTCCTGTCCAGTTGAGGATGGATCAGTTCCCTAAACAGGTTTGACTGTGATGTACTGTTGCCCAGAAAGTGAATGGACAATGCCCTCTCCAGATTTGACTCTCTTTCCCTGTCCAGTTGTGAATGGATCAGTTCTCTGTCCAGATTTGAGTGTGTCTTTCCCCTGTCCAGTTGTGGATGTTTGAGTACACTGAAGTGCTTCGTCTATGGTTTTCTCTTGTACAGAAAGTGAACAGACAATTTACACTCCAGATTTGAGTATTTACACCCGTCCAGTTGTGAATGGATCCGATCCCTATCCAGATGTCAGTGTGTCTTCACCCTATCCAGTTGTGAGAGTGTATTTACCATCTCCAGTAGTGAATGGGTCAGTTCCCTCTCCTGTTATGAGTGTGCCTTTCCTCTGTCCAGGTATGAATGACCAGTTACCTGTCCAGTTCGAGAGAATATTTCCTCTATTCAGTAGTGAATGTGTCTGTTCCCTCTCCAGGGTTTAGTGTGTCGAACCTCTGTCCAGGAAGTGATGAAGTTATTTCCTTCTCCTGATTGGTGTGTGTCATTTTGCTATCCAGTTGTGAGTGAGTGAGTTCCCAGGCCAGATTTGAGCGTGCCTTTTCCATGTCCAGATCTGAATGGGACAGTTCCCTCTCCAGATTTGAGTGTGTCTTTTCCCTGTCCAGTAGTGAATGGGTCAGTTCCCTATCCAGATTTGAGTTTGACTTTCTCCTGTACTGCTTTGAATGAGTCAGTTCCCTATCCAGATTTGAGTGTGCCTTTTCCATGTCCCGTTGTGAATGGGTCAGTTCCCTGTCCAGATTTGAATGTGCCTTTTCCATGTCCAGTTCCGAATGGGTCAGTTCCCTGGCCAGATTTGAGTGTGTCTTTTCCCTGTCCAGATGTGTATGTGTCAGTTCCCTCTCCAGATCTGAGTATGTCTATCCTCTGGCCAGTAAGTGAATGAGTTACTTCCCTCTCCAGTTTGGAATGTGCCTTTCCCCTGTCCAATTGTGAATGTGTCAGTACCCTTACAGATTTGGCTGTGGTTTTGATTAGTCCAGAAAGGGAATGGGTGGGCTCCCACATGCTGATTTGAGTGTCTTTCTCCTGTCCAGTTGTGAATGGATCAGTTCCCTCTCCAGGTTTGAGTGTGTCTTTCCCCTGTCCAGTTGTGAATGGATCAGTTCCCTGTCCAGATTTGAGTGTGCCTTTTCCCTGTCCAATTGTGAATGTGTCTGTTCCCCATCCAGATTTGAGTGTGTCTTTACCATGTCCAGTTGTGAATGGGTCAGTTCCCTGTCCATATTCGAGTGTGTCTTTCCCCTGTCCACTTGTGAATGCGTCTGTTCCCCAATCCAGATTTATAAGTGTCTTTCTCCTTTCTACATGTGAAATGGTGTGTTCCCTCTTACAGATTTGAGTGTGTCTTTCCAATGTCCAGTTGTGGATGGGTGTGTTCCCTCTCCACATTTGAATGTGAATTTCCCCTGTACAGTTGAAAATGGGTCAGTTCCCTGACCAGATTGAGTGTGTCTTCCCCTGTCCAGTTGTGAATGCGTTTGTTCCTAATCCAGATTTGAAGGTGTCTTTCCCCATTCCAGATTTGAAATGGTCAGTTCCTTGTTCCAGATTTGATTGTGCCTTCCCCCTGTTCAATTATGAATGGGTCATGTACAGTTGGGCCGTGTCTGTGTCCAGAATTGAGTGTGGCTATCACTGTCCACTTGTGGTCAGATCAATTCCCTGTCCAGATTGGTGTGTGGCTTTCCACAGTCCACTTGTGAACATGTGAGTTCCCCTCCATGTTCGAGTGTGTCTTTCCCCTGTCCATTTGTGAGGTAGTCTTTCCCCTATCCTGCTGTGAATGGGTCGGTTCCCTCTTCCAGTTTTGAGCGTGTCTATCCCTTGTCTGATTGTGAAAGGGTCAGTTCCCTGTTCAGTTTTGAGTGTGTCTTTCCCCTGTCCAGCAGTGAATGGGTCTGTTCCAAGTCCAGATGTGAGTTCGCCTTTCACCTGTCCAGCGGTGGATGGGTTAGTTCCCTCAACAGATTTCATTGTGTCTTTCCTCTGTTCTGCACTGAATCGTCAATTCTCTATCCAGGATTGACTGTGCCTTCCCCTTGTCCAGTTATGTATGGTCAGTTCCCTGTCCAGTTGGAGGGAATCTTTCCCCTATCCATTTGTGAATGGGTCAGAACCCTCTCCAGATTTGAGTGTGCCTTTCCACTGTCCAGTTGTGAATGGGGCAGATGCCTGTCCAGATTTGAGTGTGCCTTTCCCCTGTCCAGTTGTGAATGGGGCAGATGCCTGTCCAGATTTGTGTGTGCCCTTTCCCTGTCCAGTTGTGAATGGGACAGATCCCAGCCTAGATTTGTGTGTGCCTTTCCCCTGTCCAGTTGTGGACGGGGACAGATCCCTGGCCAGATTTGTGTGTGCCTTTCCGTTATGCAGAAGTGAAAGGGTCAGAACTCTCCAGATGTGTGTGCCGTTCCACTGTCCAGTTCAGAATGTGTCAATTCCCTGTCCAGATTTGAGTGTGTGTTTCTACTATCCAATTGTGAATGGGTCAGTTCCCTGTCCAGATTTGAGTGTGCCTTTCCCCTGTTCAGTTGTGAATGGGTCAGTTCCCTGTCCAGATTTGAGTGTGCCTTTCCCCTGTTCAGTTGTGGATGTTTCAATACCATAAACAGCTTTGATTGTCTTTTTCTTTTGCCCAGAAAATTAATGGTATTTTCACACTCCAGATTTACATATTTTCCCGTGTCCAGTTGTGATTGGATCAGTTCCCTGTCGAGATTTCAGTGTGTCTTTCCCCTCTCCAGTTGTGAGGGAGTATTTCCCCATTCCAGTTGTGAATGGGTCAGTTCCCTCTTGCAGATTTGAATGTGTCTGTTCTCTGCTCAATTTTGAATGGGTCGTGTCTGTTTCCAGATTTGAGTGTGGCTATCACCTGACCACTTGTGGTAAGGTCGGTTCCTTGCCCAGATTGGTGTGTGACTTTCCCCTGTCAAGTTTTGCATGGTTAGTTCCCTCTCCAGATTTGAATGTTCCTTTCACCTGTCCAGAAAGTGAATGAGTTACTTCCTTCTCCAGATTTCAGTGTGCCTTTCCCCTGTCCAGTTGTGAATGAGTCAGTTCCCTCTTCCATATTTTAGTGTCCTGTTCCCCTGTCACATATTAATGGTCAGTTCCCCATTTTCCAGAGAGGGAATGGGGAAAATATCCAAATCTGGAGTGTGAATTGAGAGTGTCTATCGCCTGTCCATTTGTGGTAAGGTCAGTTCCCTGCACAGATTGCTGTGTGACTTTCCCCTGTCCAATTTCTATGGGCAGTTCCCTGTCCAGATATGAAAGTGTCTTTCCCCTGTCAAGTTCTGAATGGGTCAGTTCCCTGTCGAGCTTTCTGAGTGTCTTTTCCCCTCTCCACGTGAGGGAGACTTTCCCCTCTCCTGTTGCGAATGGGTCAGTTTCCTGTCCAGATATGAAAGTGTCTTTCCCCTGTCAAGTTGTGAATTGGTCAGTTCCTTCTTCCAGATTTGAGTGTGTCTTCCCCCTACTCCGTTATGAATGGGTTATGTACAGTTGCTGTGTGTCTGTGTGAAACCAAATTACTGCGGATGCTGGAATCTGAAACGAAAAAGAAATGCTGGAAAATCTCAGCAAGTCTGGCAGCATCTGGAGGGAGAGAAAAGAGCGAACGTTTCCAGTCCGATGACTCTTTGTCCAAGCTCCATCTTTGGATCACAACTCACTTCTCCATCACATCTCATTAACATCGTTCTAGCTTTGACAAAGAGTCATCGGACTGGAAACGTTAGCTCTTTTCTCTCCCTCCAGATGCTGCCAGACTTGCTGAGATTTTCCAGCATTTTCCCTTACGTTTTGTCTGTGTCCAGATGTGAGTGTGGCTATCGCCTGTCCACTTGTGGTAAGGTCAGTTCCCTGCCCAGATTGGTGTGTGCCTTTCCACTGTCCAGATTTGTGTGTTCGGTTCCCTGTCCAGATTTGAGAGTGCCTTCACATGTCCGGATGTGAATGGTTACTTCCCTATTGGTTTCAGTGTATCTTTCCCCTGTCCAGTTGTGAATGGGTCTGTTCCCAGTCGAGATGTGAATGCCTTTCACCTGTCCAGTGGGTCAGTTCCTGAAACATATTTTATTGTGTCTTTGCCGTCTTCAGCGCTGAATGGTCAATTCTATTTCCAGATATAAGCGTTCCGTTCCACTGTCCAGTAATGAATGGCCAGTTTCCTGACCAGTTTGAGGGAGTCTTTCCCCCATCTAATTGAAACTGGTCAGTTCCCTCTCCAGATTTGAGTGTGTTTTTCTCCTGTTCAGTTGTGAATGGGTTTGTCCCCTGTTGAGCTTTCAGTGTGGCTTTCCACTGTTCTGTTATGAAAGTTTACATCACTGTCCGGATTTTAGTGTGTTTGTACCCTGTCTAGTTCTGAATGGGTCAGTTCCTCTCTAGATTTGAGTGTTTCTTTCCCCTCTTTGGATATGAATGGTCTATTACCATTCCAGTTTGAGAGAGTATTTCCCTTGTGCAGTTGTGAATGGGTCAGTTCCCTCTCCAGATTTGAGTGTATCTTTCACTGTCCAGCTGTGAATGGGTCAGGCCCCTCTCCAGATCTGGCTGTGCCTTACCCCTGACCAGTAAGTGAATGAGTTAGTTAATTCTCCAAATTGGAGTGTGCCTTTCCACTGTCCAGATTTGAATGTGTCAGTTTCCTCTCTAGATTCGAACGTGCCTTTCCCCTGTCCAGTTGTAAATGGGTCAGTTCTCTCTCAAGATCTGAATGAGTTTTCCCTGTCCAGTAAGTGAATGAGTTAGTTCCATCTCCAGGTTTGAGCGTGCCTTTCCCCTGTCCAGATGTGAATGTGTCAGCTCCCTGTCCAGATGTGAGTGTGTCTTTCCCCTGCCCAGTTGTGGATGGATCAGTACCTTAAACAGCCTTGATTGTGTTTTTCTTTGGTCCAGAAAGTGAATGGACAATTCACGCTGTAGATTTGAGTATTGTCCCTGTCCAGTTGTGAATTGATCAGTTGAATTCCGAGATTTCAGTTTGCCTTTCCCCTCTCCAGTTGTGAGGGTCTATTTCCCCTGTCCAGTTGTGAGGCAGTATTTCGCCTCTCCAGTTGTGGATAGGTCAGTTCCCTCTTCCAGATTTGAGTGTTTCTGCCCCCTGCTCTATTATGAATGGGCCGTGTCTGTGTCAGATTTGATTGTGGCAAACACCTGTCCGCTTGTTTAAAGTCAATTCCCTGCTCGGATTTGTGTGAGACTTTCCCCTGTCCAGTTGTGAATGAGTCAGTTCCCTCCTCCATATTTTAGTCTCCCATTCCCCTGTCCACATATGAATGGACAGTTCCCCATCCATTTCCCAGTGACGGACAGGGGAAATATCCAAGTCTGTAGTGTGAATTGAGAGCGCCTATTACCTGTCCACTTGTGGTAAGGTCAGTTCCTTGCACAGATTGCTGTGTGACTTTCCACTGTCCAGTTTGTATGGGCAGTTCCCTGTCCAGATTGGAGTGTGCCTTCACACGGCCTGTTGTGAATGTGTCAGTTCCCATCCAAATTTGAGTATGTCTTTCCCCTGTCCATTTGTGGATGGATCAGTGCGGTAAACAGCTTCGACTGTGGTTTTACTTTGTCCAGAAAGTGAATGGTCAATTCCTTCTCCAGATTTGAGTGTTTCCCCTGTCCAGTTGTGAGTGTGCTTATCGCCTGTCCACTTGTGGTCAGGTCAGTTCCCTGCCTGATTGGTGTGTGACTTTCCCCTGTCCAGTTATGTATGGTCGGTTCGCTGTCCAAATTTGAGTGTGCCTTCACATATACAGATGTGAATGGTTCGGTCCCTGTTTAGGATTGAGTGTGCCTTCACATATACAGATCTGAATGGTTCGTTCCCTGTTTAGGTTTGAGTGTGCCTTCATATATACAGATGTGAATGGTTCGGTCCCTGTTTAGGATTGAGTGTGCCTTCACATATACAGATGTGAATGGTCGGTTCCCTGTTTAGGTTTGAGTGTGCCTTCACATAAACAGATGTGAATGGTCGGTTCGCTGTCCAGATTTGAGTGTGCCTTCACAGAAACAGATGTGAATGGTTCAGTCCCTGTTTAGGATTGAGTGTGCCTTTACATATACAGATGTGAATGGTCGGTTCCCTGTTTAGGTTTGAGTGTGCCTTCACATATACAGATGTGAATGGTTCGGTCCCTGTTTAATATTGAGTGTGCCTTCACATATACAGATGTGAATGGTTTGGTCCCTGTTTAGGATTGAGTGTGCCTTCACATATACAGATGTGAATGGTTGGTTCCCTGTTTAGGTTTGAGTGTGCCTTCACATATACAGATGTGAATGGTTCGGTCCCTGTTTAGGTTTGAGTGTGCCTTGCCCCTGAGCAGTTGTGAATGGATCTGCTCCCAGTCGAGATGTGAATACCTTCCACCTGCCAACTGGTGGATGGGTCAGTTGCCAAAACATATTTTATTGTGTCTTTGACGTCTTCAGCTCAGAATGGACAATTCTCTTGCCATATGTATGTGTTATGTTCCAGTGTCCAGTTAGGAATGGTCAGTTCCCTGTCCAGTTTGAGGGAGTCTTTGCCCCATCCCGTTGTATATGAAATGAATGAAAATCGCTTATTGTCACGAGTAGGCTTCAATGAAGTTACTGTGAAAAGCCCCTAGTCGCCACATTCCGGCGCCTGTCCGGGGAGGCTGGTACGGGAATCGAACCGTGCTGCTGGCCTGCTTGGTCTGCTTTAAAAGCCAGCGATTTAGCCCAGTGAGCTAAACCAGCCCCTATATGGTCAGTTCACTCTCCAGATATGAGTGTGTTTCTCTCCTATTCAGTTGTGAATGGGTGAGTTCCCTTTCGAGATTTGAGTGTGGCTTTCCACTGTTCTGTTTTGAAAGTTTACTTCACTGTCTGGTTTGAGTGTGTTTGTACCCTGTCCAGTTCTGGATGTGTCAGTTCCACTCCAGGTTTGAGCGTGTTCTTCCCCTCTCCAGATATGAATGCTCTGTACCCTTTCCAGTTTGAGAGCGTATTTTTCCAAATCAGTTGTAAATTGATCTCCAAATTAGATCTCCAAATAACTATGGAGCGTGAATTGGCCATTCAATCAAAAGGAAAATACAATCAAGGCTATTTAAGGTACTGACACATTCATATCAGGACAGTGGAAATGCACACTCCAATCTGGAGAAGGAGCTAACTCATTCACTTACTGGACAGGGGAAAAAACAACATTCAGATCTTGAGAGGGAACTGACCCATTTAAAACTGGACAAGGGAAAGGCACATTCGGATCTGGGTCCCTCTCCAGTTCTGAGTGTGTCTTTCACTGTCAAGATGTAAATAGGTCAGACCCCTCTCCAGATCTGAAGTGAATGAGTTAGTTAATTCTCCAAGTTGGAGTTGTTCCTTTCCACTGTCCAGATTTGAATGTGTCAGTTCCCTCTCCAGATCCGAATGTGCCTTTCCCTTGTCCAGTTTTAAATGGGTCAGTTCCCTGTCCAGATTTGAGTGTGTCTTTCCCCTGTCCAGTTGTAAATGGGTCAATTCCCTGTCCAGATTTGAGTGTGTCTTTCCCCTGTCCAGTTGTGAATGGGTCAGTTCCCTGTCCTGATTTGAGTGTGCCTTTCCCCTGTCCAGTTGTAAATGGGTCAATTCCCTGTCCAGATTTGAGTGTGTCTTTCCCCTGTCCAGTTGTGAATGGGTCAGTTACCTGTCCTGATTTGAGCATCCCTTTACCCTGCCCAATTGTAACCGATTCAGCTCCCTCTCCAGATTTGAATGCGCCTTTCACTGTCCAGTAAGCGAATGAGTTACTTCCTTCTCCAGATTGGAGTGTGCATTTTCAATGTTCAGTTGTAAATTAGTCAGTTCCATCTTCCAGATTTGAATGTGCCGTTCCCCTGTCCAGTAAATTAATGAGACATTTACTGTTGAGGTTGGAGGATGCCTTTCCACTGTCCAGTTGTGAATGTGTCAGATCCCCGTCTAAATTGGAGTGTCATTCCCCTGTGCAGTTGTAGATGGATCAGTATCCTAAACAGCTTTAATTGTGTTTTCCTTTGCCCATAAAGTGAATAGTCAATTCCCTCCCCAGATTTGAGTGTGCCTTTCCTCTATCCACTTGTGAGGGAGTCTTTCTGCTCTGCAGTTGCGAATGGGTCAGTTTTGAATGTGTCTTTATCCTGTCCAGCAGTGAATGGGTCTGTTCCCAGTCCAGATGTGAGTGCGCCTTTCACCTGTCCAGTTGTGGATAGGTGAGTACCCGAACCAAATTTCATTGTGTCTTGCCCCTGTTCTACGCTGAATGGTCAATTCTCTTTCCAGGTTTGCCTGTACCTTCCCACTGTCTAGTTATGAATGGTCAGTTCCCTGTCCAGTTTGAGGGAGTCTTTCTCTACATCAAGTTGTGAATGGATCAGCTCCCTCTCGAGATGTGAGTGTGCCTTTCCCCTGCCTAAGTTGTGAATGTGTGAGTTCCCCTCCATATTCAAGTGTGTCTTTCCCCTGTCCATTTGTGAGGGAATCTTTCCCCTATCCTGTTGTGAATGGGTCACTTCCCTCCTCCAGTTTTGAGTGTGTCTTTCCCCCGAACGATTGTGAATGGGTCAGTTACCTGTCTCGATTTGAATATTTTTTCCCCTATCCAGTTGAGGTTGGGTCAGTTTCCTTGGCAGATTTGGGTGTGACTTTCCCCTGTCCAGCAGTAAATGGGTCTGTTCCCAGTCCAGATGTTTGTGAGCCTTTCACCTGTCCAGTGGTGGATGGGTCAGTTCGCTAAACAGATTTGATTGTGTCTTTCCCCTGTTCTGCGCTGAATGGTCAATTCTCTTTCCAGGTTTGACTGTGCCTTCCCTCTATCCAATTATGAATGGTCAGTTCCCTGTCCAGTTTGAGGGAGTGTTTCCCCTGTCCAGTTGTGAGCGGGTCAGATCTCTCTCCAGATTTGAACGTGCCTTTCACCTGTCCAGTTGTGAATGTGTAAATGGGTCAGTTCCCTACTCCAGATTTGAACATGCCTTTCACCTGTCCAGTTGTGAAAGTGTGAATGGGTCAGTCCCCTCTCCAGATTTGAACATGCCTCTCACCTGTCCAGTTTTGAATGTGTGAATGGGTCAGTCCCCTCTCCAGATTTGAACGTGCCTTTCACCTGGCCAGGTGTAATTGGGTCAGGTCCCACTCCAGATCAGTGTGTAGTTCACCGCCAAGTTGAAAATGAGTCAGTTCCCTCTCCAGATTTGAATGTGCCTTTCCCTGTTCAGTACGTGATTGAGTTACTGCCTTCTCCAGATTGAAGTGTGCCTTTCCCCTCTCCTGTTGTGAATGGGTCAGTTCCCTCCTCCAGATTGGAGTGTCTTTCCCCTATCCTATTGTGAATTGGTCAGTTACCTCTCTAGATTTGAGTGTGTTTTTTTCCCTGTCCAGTTGTGGTTGGGTCAGTTCCCATGGCAGTTTTGAGTGTGTCTTTCCACTGACCTGTTGCGAATGAGTCCATTCCCTCTCCAGATTCAAGTGTATATTTCCACTGTCCAGTTGTAAATGTGTCAGTTCCTTCTCCAAATTTGAAATGAAATTAAATGAAATGAAAATCACTTATTGTCACAAGTAGGCTTCAAATTAATTTACTGTGAAAAGCCCCAAGTTGCCACATTCTGGCGCCTGTTCGGAGAAGCTGCTATGGAAAGTACCACTCTCCCCGAGTGTGTCTTTCCCTTGTCCAGTTGTGAATTGACGGTTCCCTCTCCAAATTCGTATGTGCCTTTCCCCTGTCCAGTTGTGAACGGGGCAGTTTCCTCTCTAGATTTGAGTGTGTCTGTCCACTGTCCAGTTATGAATGTGTCAGTTCCTTGTCCACATTTGAGTGTGTCTTTCATTTATCCAACTGTGAATGGTCAGTTCTCCCTTCCAGTTTGCCTGTCCCCTATCCAGATATGAATAGTCTGTTCCCCTTCCAGTTTGCGAGAGTTTTTCCCCAGTGCAGTTGTGAATGGGTCAGTTTCCGCTTCATATTTTAATGTGCCTTTCCTCTGTCTAGTTGTTAATGGGGCAGTTTTCTCTCCAGATTTGAGTGTGTCTTTCCCGTGACAACTTCTGTATGGGTCAGTTCTCTGTCGCGATTTGATTGTGTCTTTCCATTGTACCTTAGTGAATGAATCTGTTCCCTCTCCAGATACGAGTGTGCCTTTTCATTGTCCAGTTGTGCAAGATTTCCTCCCTGTCCAGACTTTAGTGTGTTTGATCCCTGTCCAGTTCTGAATGTGTCAGTTCCATGTCCAGATTTGAGTGTGTCTTTCCCCTGACCAGTTGTGGATGGATCAGTACCTTAAACAGCTTTGGTTGTGATGTTTCTTTTGTCTAGAAAGTGAATGGACAATTCCCTTTCCAGATTTGATTGATTTCTCCATCCAGTTGTGAATGTCGAGATGAGTGTGTATTTCCATTGTCCCTTTCTGAATGAGTCTGTTCCCTTTCCACTGCCCAGTTATGAATGTGTAATTTCCTATTTCAAATTTGAGTGTGTCTTTCCCATGTTCAGTTGTGAATGAGTTAGTTCCCCATCCAGATTTGAATCAGTTTTACTACTCTGCAGTTGTGAATGGGTCATTTCCCTGTCGGGATTTGAGTAGTCTTTCCACTGTCCTGTTGTGTATAAATTCATTCCATCTCCAGATTGGAGTGTGCCTTCCCACTGTCCTGTTGTGAATGAGGCCATTCCATCTCCAGATTGGATTGCGTCTTTCCACTGTCCAGTTACTATTGAATTAGTTCCCCTTTCAGATTTGAGTCTGTTTTACTCCTCTCCAGATGTATATGGGTCAGCTCCCTGTCGAGATTGCAGTGTGTCTTTCTACTGTCCTGTTTTGAATGAGCCAGTTCCCTCTTCCAGATTTGAGTTTGCCTTTTCCCTGTCCAGAGATGAATGTTCAGTTCCCCATCCATTTTGAAAGATATTAACCCCTTTACAGTTGTGAATGGGTTAGATCCCACTCCATATTTAAATGTGCGCTTCCCCTGTCCAGTTGCGGTTGGGTCTGTTTCCTTGGCAGATTTGAGTGTGACTTTCCCCTGTCCAGCAGTGAATGGGTCTGTTCCCATTCCAGATGTGACTGCGTCTACCACCTGCCGAGTGGAGGAAGGGTCAGTTCCCTCTCCAGCTTTGAGTGTATTTCCCCTGTCTAGTTGTGAGTGGGTCAGTTCCCCTGTCCAGAATTGAGTGTGTCTGTCTCCTGATCAATTATGAATGGGTCATGTACAGTTGTTAATGGGTTGTGTCTCTCGTCCAGATTGAGTGTGCCTATCGCATGTCCACTTGTGGTGAGGTCAGTTCCCTGCCCAGATGGTGTTTGCCTTTCCACTGTTCAGTTGTGAAAGTTTACTTCCCTGTGTGGATTTGAGTGCGTTCTTTCCTTGTCCAGTTATGAATTGTCAGTTCCTGTGGAGTTTGCACATTCTCCCCGTGTGTGTGTGGGTTTCGTCCCCACAATCCACAAATGTGCAAGCTAGGTGGATTGGCCATGTTAAACTGCCCGTCAATGAGGAAAAATGAATTGGATACTCTAACATTAAAAAAAAAACAAAAAAAAAAAGAATAGTCAGTTCCCTGTCCTGTTTGTGAGATTCTTTCCCCCATCCAGTTGTGAATGGGTCAGATTCCTCCCCAGATGTAAGTGTGCTTTTACTCTGTCCATTTGTGAATGGTATGTTCCCTCTCCAAATTTGAGTGTGTCTTTCCCATGTCCAGCGTTGAATATGTCAGCTCCCTGACGAGATTGCAGTGTGTTATTTCCCTGTCCAGATATGGTTTGTTCCCTTTCATAGAACATAGAACATAGAACATAGAATGATACAGCGCAGTACAGGCCCTTCGGCCCTCGATGTTGCACCGACATGGAAAAAAAAACTAAAGGCATCTAACCTACACTATGCCCTTATCATCCATATGCTTATCCAATAAAGTTTTAAATGCCCTCAATGTTGCAGTTAGGGCATTCCACGGCCTCACCACTCTTTGCGTAAAAACCCCACCTCTAAACTCTGTCCTATATCTATTACCCCTCAATTTAAGGCTATGTCCCCTCGTGCTAGCCACCTCCATCCGCGGGAGAAGGCTCTCGCTGTCCATCCTATCTAACCCTCTGATCATTTTGTATGCCTCTATTAAGTCACCTCTTAACCTTCTTCTCTCTAACGAAAACAACCTCAAGTCCATCAGCCTTTCCTCATAAGATTTTCCCTCCATACCAGGCAACATCCTGGTAAATCTCCTCTGCACCCGTTCCAAAGCTTCCACGTCCTTCCTATAATGAGGCGACCAGAACTGTACGCAATACTCCAAATGCGGCCGTACTAGAGTTTTGTACAACTGCAACATGACCTCATGGGTCCGAAACTCAATCCCTCTACCAATAAAGGCCAACACACCATAGGCCTTCTTCACAACCCTATCAACCTGGGTGGCAACTTTCAGGGATCTATGTACATGGACACCGAGATCCCTCTGCTCATCCACACTACCAAGAATTTTACCATTAGCCAAATATTCCGCATTCCTGTTATTCTTTCCAAAGTGAATCACCTCACACTTCTCCACATTAAACTCCATTTGCCACCTCTCAGCCCAGCTCTGCAGCTTATCTATGTCCCTCTGTAACTTGCAACATCCTTCCGAACTGTCTACAACTCCACCGACTTTAGTGTCGTCTGCAAATTTACTCACCCATCCTTCTGCGCCCTCCTCTAGGTCATTTATAAAAATGACAAACAACAACGGCCCCAGAACAGATCCTTGTGGTACGCCACTCGTAACTGAACTCCATTCTGAACATTTCCCATCAACTACCACTCTCTGTCTTCTTTCAACTAGCCAATTTCTGATCCACATCTCTAAATCACCCTCAATCCCCAGCCTCCGTATTTTCTGCAATAGCCGACCGTGGGGAACCTTATCAAACGCTTTACTGAAATCCATATACACCACATCAACTGCTCTACCCTCGTCTACCTGTTCAGTCACCTTCTCAAAGAACTCGATAAGGTTTGTGAGGCATGACCTACCCTTCACAAAACCATGCTGACAATCCCTAATCATATTATTCCTATCTAGATGATTATAAATCGTATCTTTTATAATCCTCTCCAAGACTTTACCCACCACAGACGTTAGGCTCACCGGCCTATAGTTACCGGGGTTATCTCTACTCCCCTTCTTGAACAAAGGGACCACATTTGCTATCCTCCAGTCCTCTGGCACTATTCCTGTAGCCAATGATGACCTAAAAATCAAAGCCAAATGCTCAGCAATCTCTTCCCTGGCTTCCCAGAGAATCCTAGGATAAACCCCATCAGGCCCCGGGGACTTATCTATGTTCACCTTGTCCAGAATTGCCAACACTTCTTCCCTAAGCACCTCAATGCCATCTATTCCAATAGCCTGGGTCTCAGCATTCTCCTCCACAATATTATCTTTTTTTTGAGTGAATACTGACGAAAAGTATTCATTTAGTATCTCGCTTATCTCCTCAGCCTCCACACACAACTTCCCACCACTGTCTTTGACTGGCCCTACTCTTACCCGGGTCATTCTTTTATTCCTGACATACCTATAGAAAGCTTTTGGGTTTTCCTTGATCCTACCTGCCAAAGTCTTCTCATGTCCCCTCCTTGCTCGTCTTAGCTCTCTTTAGATCCTTCCTCGCTTCCTTGTAACTATCAAGCGCCCCAACTGAAACTTGACACCTCATCTTCACATAGGCCTCCTTCTTCCTCTTAACAAGAGATTCCACTTATTTGGTAAACCACGGTTCCCTCGCTCGACCCCTTCCTCCCTGCCTGACTGGTACGTACTTATCAAGAACATGCAATAGCTGTTCCTTGAACAAGCTCCACATATCCAGTGTGCCCAACCCTTGCAGCCTACTTCTCCAACCTACACATCTTAAGTCATGTCTAATGGCATCATAATTGCCCTTCCCCCAGCTATAACTCTTGCCCTGCGGGGTATACTTATCCCTTTCCATCACTAACGTAAATGTCACCGAATTGTGGTCACTGTTTCCAAAGTGCTCACCTACCTCCAGATCTAACACCTGGCCTGGTTCATTACCCAAAACCAAATCCAATGTGGCCTCGCCTCTTGTTGGCCTGTCAACATATTGTGTCAGGAAACCCTCCTGCACACATTGTACAAAGAACGACCCATCTAATGTACTCGAACTATATCTTTTCCAGTCAATATTTGGAAAGTTAAAGTCTCCCATAACAACTACCCTGTTACTTTCGCTCTTTTCCAGAATTATCTTCGCCATCCTTTCCTCTACATCCCTAGAACTATTAGGTGGCCTATAGAAAACTCCCAACAGGGTGACCTCTCCTTTCCTGTTTCTAACCTCAGCCCATACTACCTCGGAAGAAGAGTCCCCATCTAGCATCCTTTCCTACCACCGTAATACTGTCCTTGACTAGCAGCGCCACACCTCCCCTTCTTTTGCCCCTTCTCTGACCTTACTAAAGCACCTAAACCCCGGAACCTGCAACAACCATTCCTGTCCCTGCTCTATCCATGTCTCTGAAATGGCCACAACATCGAAGTCCCAGGTACCAACCCATGCTGCCAGTTCCCCTACCTTATTTCGTATACTCCTGGCATTGAAATAGACACACTTCAAACCACAGACCTGAACACTGCCGCCCTCCTGCGAAGTCAAAACTGTGCTCCTGACCTCTCTACTCTCAATCTCTCGCACCCCAAAACTACAATCCAGGTTCCCATGCCCCTGCTGAATTAGTTTAAACCCCCCAAAGAGTACTAACAAATCTCCCCCCCAGGATATTGGTGCCCCTCAGGTTCAGATGTAGACCATCCTGTCTATAGAGGTCCCACCTTCCCCAGAAAGAGCCCCAGTTATCCAGAAATCTGAATCCCTCCCGCCTGCACCATCCCTGTAGCCACGTGTTTAATTGCTCTCTCTCCCTATTCCTCATCTCACTATCACGTGGCACGGGCAACAACCCAGAGATAACAACTCTGTTTGTTCTCGCTCTGAGCTTCCATCCTAGCTCCCTAAAGGCCTGCCTGACATCCTTGTCCCCTTTCCTACCTATGTCGTTAGTGCCAATGTGGACTACGACTTGGGGCTGCTCCCCCTCCCCCTTAAGGACCCGGAAAACACGATCCGAGACATCACGTACCCTTGCACCTGGGAGGCAACATACCAAACGTGAGTCTCTCTCGCTCCCACAAAATCTCCTATCTGTGCCCCTGACTATTGAGTCCCCAATTACTAATGTTCTACTCCTTTCCCCCCTTCCCTTCTGAGCAACAGGGACAGACTCCGTGCCAGAGGCCCGTACCCCATGGCTTACCCCTGGTAAGTCGTCCCCCCCACAAGTATCCAAAACGGTATACTTGTTACTCAGGGGAACGACCGCAGGGGGTCCCTGCACTGACTGCTTCTTCCCAGTCCCTCTTACAGTTACCCATCTATCTCCAGTCTTTGGTGTAACTACTTCCCTGAAGCTCCTATCTATGACCCCCTCTGCCTCCCGAATGATCCGACGTTCATCCAGCTCAAGCTCCAGGTCCCTAACACGGTTTTTGAGGAGCTGGAGTTGGGTGCACTTCCCACAGATGAAATCAGCAGGGACACTGACGGCGTCCCTCACCTCAAACATTCTGCAGGAGGAGCATTGTACTGCCTTCCCTGACATCCCCTCTAGATTAAAAAAAAAACAAGAAAAAGAAAAAGAAAGGAAGAGCTTACCTGATATTACCTCAAACCCTGATCCCGCTGAAAGGTAAGCAAATTTAAAGGCACTCACTCACCCTCACGACAGGCCCCTGCTCCCGCTTCCCAACCACCGTGGGGTGGGGGGGTTGGTTAGAGGAGGAGGTAGGGTGGGAAACACTCACAAAGTGTTTCGGGTTTAACTGTCACTTGCCAACAGCCCCTCCACAAACCACCTTCAACTTAGGCTGACCGCACTGCACGTATGCAAATTTCCCCAGAACAGCTGATCAGTAGCTCTGCTCTGCTGCCCTCTGCTGGTTGCTTGCCTTTACTCAAACTCCTTGGGTCTTCTTCGCAGGTTCACCTTCAACTTAGGCTGACCGCACTGCACGTATGCAAATTTCCCCAGAACAGCTGATCAGTAGCTCTGCTCTGCTGCCCTCTGCTGGTTGCTTGCCTTTACTCAAACTCCTTGGGTCTTCTTCGCAGGTTCACCTTCAACTTAGGCTGACCGCACTGCACGTATGCAAATTTCCCCAGAACAGCTGATCAGTAGCTCTGCTCTGCTGCCCTCTGCTGGTTCCCTGTGTTATTTCCCTGTCCAGATATGGTTTGTTCCCTGTCCAGTTGTGAATGGGCCAGTTGCCTCTCCAGATTTGCAGATTTCAGTGTGTACTTCCACTGTCCAGATATGAATGGTCAGTTCCCCATCCACTTTGACTGCGTTTTTCCCCTGTTCAAGTTGTGAATGGGTCATTTGCCTCTCCAGATTTGAGTGTGTCTTTCCCCTATTCAATTGTGAGATAGACATTCCCTATCCTGTTGTGAATGGGTCAGTCTCCCCTCCAGATTTGCTTGTGTCTTTCCACTATCCTGTTGTACACGGATCAGTTACCTCTCCAGAGTTGGATGTTTCTAACCCTGTCCATTTGTGGTTGGGTCAGTTCCCTTGACAGTTTTGAGTGTGTCTTTCACCTGTCCAGTTGCGAATGGGTCAGTTCCCTGTCGAGATTTGAGTGTGTCTTTCTACTGTGCTGTTGTGAATGAGCCCATTCTCATTCCAGATTCAAGTATGTATTTCCACTGCCCAGTTGTGAACGTGGCAACTTCCTCTCCAGATTTGAGTGAGCATTACCACTGTCCAGTTTTGAATGTGACAGTTCCCGATGAAGATTTAAGTGTATGTTTCACTAGTCCACTTGAGGGAGTTTTTCCTCTATCCTGGTGTAAATGGATCAAATCCCTCTTCCAGATTTGAGTGTGCCTTTCCACTGTCCAGTGATGAATGAGTTAGTTCCCTGACCATATTGGAGTTAGTTTTACTCCTCTCTAGTTGTGAATGGGTCAGTTCTCTGCCGGGATTTGAGTGCGTCTTTCCACTGTCCTGTTGTGAATGAGTCTGTTCCCTCTCCAGATTGGAGTGTGCCTTCCCACTGTCCTGTTGTGAATGAGTCTGTTCCCTCTCCAGATTGGAGTGTGTTTTCCCACTATCCTGTTGTGAATGAGACTGTTCCCTCTCCAGATTGGAGTGTGTTTTCCCACTGTCCTGTTGTGAATGAGTCTGTTCCCTCTGCAGATTGGTGTATGCCTTCCCACTGTCCTGTTGTGAATGAGTCTGTTCCCTCTCCAGATTGGAGTGTGTTTTCCCACTGTCCTGTTGTGAATGAGTCTGTTCCCTCTCCAGATTGGAGTGTGCCTTTCCATTGTAGAGTTGTGAATGGGTTGTTTCCTTCTTTCATATTGGAGTTTGCCTATCCACTGTCCAGAGGTCTGTTCCCTCTCCATTTTGAGAGTACTTTCCCTTTCCAGTTGTGAATGGGTCAGTTCTCTCTCCAGATTGGAGTGTGTCTTTCCCCTCTCCAGTGTGAATGGGTCAGTTAACTCTCGAGATTTGAATGTTTTTTTGCCTGCCCAGTTGTGGTTGGGTCAGTTTCCTTGGCAGATTTGAGTGTGACTTTCCGCTGTCAACAGTGAATGGGTCTGTTCCCAGTCCAGGGGTTAGTGCGCCTTTCACATGCCCAGTGTTGGATGGGTCATTTCCCATAACATACATTATTGTGCCTTTCCCCTGTTGTGCGCTGAACTGTCAATTCTCTTTGCAGATTTGACTGTGTCTTCCCTCTGTCCAGTTATGAATGGTCAATTCACTGTCCATTTGTGAATGTGTGAGGTCCCATCCCAGGTGTAAGTGAGCCTTCCCCTTGTCCAGTTGTGAATTAGTTCGTTCCCTCTCCAGATTTGAGTTGTCTCTTCCATGTCCAGGTTTGATAGTCAGTTCTCTGACGAGATTTGAGTGTGTCTTTCCCCTGTCCAGATATGAATGGCCTGTTCCCTTTCCAGTATGAGGACGTATTTCCCCTGTGCAGTTGTGAATGGGTCGGTTCCCTGTTCAGTTTGATGGATTATTTTCCCCACCCAGTTGTGAATGGGTCAGATCCTCCCCAGATGTGTGTGCATTTCCCCTGTCCAGTTAACAATGGAGTGTTCCTTGTCCAGATTTGAGTGTGCCTTTCCCCTGTCCACTTGCGAGAGTTTTTCCACTATTCTGTTGTGAATGGTTCAGCTCCCTCTTTCAGATTTGAGTGTGCCTTTCCACTGTCCAGTGAGGAACGAGTCAGTTCCCCTTCCAGATTTGAGTCTGTTTTATTCCGCTCCAGTTGTGAATGGGTCAGTTCCCTGTCAAGATTGCAGTATACCTTTCAACTGTCGAGTTGTGAATGAGTCAGTTCCCTCTTCCAGATTTGAGTTTGCCTTTGCCCTGTCCAGAGATGAATGGTCAGTTCCACGTCCATTTTGAGAGAGTTTTTCCCCTGTCCAGTTGTGAATGGGTCAGATCCCACTCCATATTTAAATATGCGCTTCCCCTATCCAGTTGCGAATGGGATAGTTAAATCGCTGGATTTGAATGTTATTTCCCCTGTCCAGTTGAGTTTGGGTCAGTGTCCTTCGCAGATTTGGATGTGACTTCCCCCTGTCCACCAGTGAATGGGTCTGTTCCCAGTCCAGATGTGAGTGCGCCTTTCACCTGCCCAGTGGTGGATGGGTCTGTTCCCAGTCCAGATGTGAGTGTGTCTTTCACCTGCCCAGTGGTGGATGGACCTGTTCCCAGTCCAGATGTGAGTGTGTCTTTCACCTGCCCAGTGGTGGATGGGCCTGTTCCCAGTCCAGATGTGAGTGTGTCTTTCACCTGCCCAGTGGTGGATGAGCCTGTTCCCAGTCCAGATGTGAGTGAGTCTTTCACCTGCCCAGTGGTGGAAGGGTCAGTTCCCTCTCCAGCTTTTGGGGTATTACCCCTGTCCAGTTGTGAGTGGGTCAGTTCCCTCTTCCAGAATTGAGTGTGTCTGTCTCCTGATCAATTATGAATGGATCATGAACAGTTGTTAATGGGTCGTGTCTCTCTTCAGGTTTGAGTGTGCCTATCGCATGTCCACTTGTGGTGAGGTCAGTTCCCTGCCCAGATGGTGTTTGCCTTTCCACTGTTCAGTTGTGAAAGTTTACTTCCCTGTGTGGATTTGAGTGTGTTCTTTCCCTGTGCAGTTATGAATAGTCAGTTCCTGTGGAGTTTGCACATTCTCCCCGTGTTTGTGTGGGTTTCGTCCTCACAACCCACAAATGTGCAAGCTGGGTGGATTGGCCATGCTAAATTGCCCCTTAATGGGAAAAATGAATTGGGTACTCTAACTTTAAAAATATAGAATAGTCAGTTCCCTGTCCAGTTTGAGGAATTCTTTCCCCCACCCAGTTGTGAATGGGTCAAATTTCTCCCTTCATCCTCTCTGTCTTTCTCCTCTCCCTCTCTCTAATCTCCCTCACCGCCCTCCTCCCAACACTCTTTCTGTACTTCG